>NC_049212.1:17558819-17628819 GCF_013347855.1 Anguilla anguilla | reverse complement strand
CTCATTCACACTGTTGCATTGTGGGACACCCTGTGTCCCTCCACTTCGTGCCCAGCCGTCAGTCAGTCTGTCCGGCTGCCCCCGCCCGCCCCGCCAGCCAGTTTGTCCGAGGGAGGTCTGGGGGCTGGGCGGAGTCACACTGAGATGCAGCGTCAGCAGTCCCTCATGCATTCTAATGAGCGAAGATCTGAACGTTTAAAATAATCTACACCTCCCCTGCCTCTGCTCCCCACCCTTTCTCCAAAATTTTTTTTTTACTATGAAGTACATTTCTGTACGTATTGCTAAATAAATAAATCTTTTCACTGCGCTGCCAGGTTAACAGTTGCATATAGTTCATATTATTCTTTGAAGATAGCAGTAGGAATAAAAAAAACTCCTGTTAATACAAACATTCTTTTTTTTTCATTTTAACATGCAAATGACAAATATGACATGTATTGTGTAGAATTGTCAAGCACGTCTACAGTTAATGGCAGTACAAACAAAAGTAGAATGAACTATAAAGAAGGATAAATTGCTCACATTGTTTTCTTCCCAAATCCTAGACTGTGATTTTTCCTGTAGTGGTTTATACACTGTCTCTCTCTGCCTCTTTGTCTGAAAGCTCTCCTGAAACAATATTGTCGATGTGAAGCAGCTGCAGCTAATTGCATTTAACAGATGAATAAGTCAGCGATGAAGAGAGAACCTGAATGAATACACCTCCTTCCCTTCTGTCTTCCATCCTCCCTCTCCCACCTGTTTATCCCTCCTTCCCACAGGGCCCCTGTCCCTCTCGCTTTCACATTTATCGCCATGGGCACGTCTCTGTCCCCTCTGCTAACGTGATAACACACGATAACATGATAAACTGGATGAGATGGCTCTGTGTTGCCTTGCAGGCTTTCTACAGGCCATGTTGTATTTGATGCTTGAGCCTAAAGCAACAATAATAATAATAATAATAATATACAAAGTTCCATCTTTCTCATCACCCTGTCTGTGTTCTCTGCCTCTTTTTCTAGCGATTTCTCTCCCCCAAACTCTCTCTTATACTCTCTCTTGCTCTCTCTCTCTGTCAATTCAGTTCACATTATCTCTTTGGCATGAGTAACATTTACTTTTCTATTGCCAAGACTTTCAAAACTGAAAGGTCAAGTTAAGTAACTTCCGCCTCTCCTTGTGTGAGTTGTCCTCTTTATCTCTCCAACTCCCAGTATGAATTACCCCCTCTCTCACTCACTCTCTCTCTCTCCCTCATTCCTGTGTGAGTTAACCCTCTCTCTTTCACTTCCCATGCAGATTAATGCTCTCTCTCTCTCTCTGTCTCTCAGGCCAGGTGTGTGAGCCATTTCTTTTCCCTCTCCTGGCCCAGCTGTGAGCGCATACCCTCTCTGTCCCCACAGGGTCACTGTGAGCTCACACCCTCTCTGTCCCCACAGGGTCACTGTGAGCTCACACCCTCTCTGTCCCCACAGGGTCACTGTGAGCTCACACCCTCTCTGTCCCCACAGGGTCACTGTGAGCTCACACCCTCTCTGTCCCCACAGGGTCACTGTGAGCTCACACCCTCTCTGTCCCCGCAGGGTCACTGTGAGCTCACACCCTCTCTGTCCCCGCAGGGTCACTGTGAGCTCATACCCTCTCTGTCCCCGCAGGGTCACTGTGAGCTCACACCCTCTCTGTCCCTGCAGGGTCACTGTGAGCTCACACCCTCTCTGTCCCTGCAGGGTCACTGTGAGCTCACACCCTCTCTGTCCCCACAGGGTCACTGTGAGCTCATACCCTCTCTGTCCCCGCAGGGTCACTGTGAGCTCACACCCTCTCTGTCCCCGCAGGGTCACTGTGAGCTCACACTCTCTCTGTCCCCGCAGGGTCACTGTGAGCTCATACCCTCTCTGTCCCCGCAGGGTCACTGTGAGCTCACCCTCTCTGTCCACACAGGGTCACTGTGAGCTCATACCCTCTCTGTCCCTGCAGGGTCACTGTGAGCTCACACCCTCTCTGTCCACACAGGGTCACTGTGAGCTCACGCCCTCTCTGTCCCCACAGGGTCGCTGTGAGCTCACGCCCTCTCTGTCCCCACAGGGTCACTGTGAGCTCACCCTCTCTGTCCCCACAGGGTCACTGTGAGCTCACACCCTCTCTGTCCCCGCAGGGTCACTGTGAGCTCACACCCTCTCTGTCCCCACAGGGTCACTGTGAGCTCACACCCTCTCTGTCCCCACAGGGTCACTGTGAGCTCACACCCTCTCTGTCCCCACAGGGTCCTGCACAACTACATGCTGTGGCGCATCGTGGCGGCCCTGAGCGAGCACCTGTCCACGGCCTTCCGCAGCACCATCCACGAGTTCTCGCAGGAGATCGACGGGACGGAGCGGCAGCTGGAGCTGGGCCGGCTCTGCCTCACGCAGGCCAACAAGCACTTCGGCATGGCCCTGGGGGCGCTCTTCGTCCAGGAGCACTTCTCCTCCCACAGCAAGGCCAAGGCAGGCGCCTCTTATGTGTCTGTGTGTTTTATATGACACCTGAGTTTCACAAGTGAACAGAGTGTGTAGATGATCATGTTACATGTGTGGAAGAAAGAGTAGGTTGCAGTATGCTTTTGGATGCAAAAATGTCTGTGAGGACCATAGGTCTACACACGGCACTGTGTGCCTGTCAACAACAATTCAAATTCAAATTCAAAATATTTTATTGACATGAAATACATTAGCAAATATTGCCAAAGCGTACATATAGAAATACAAAAAGACATTAGAGCATGAACATAAATTCTCTCTCACTCTCACTCTCTCTCCCCCCTTTCTTTCTCTACCCCCTCCTACTCTCTCTAGTTATAATAATGATAGTAATAATACGATAATGAAGAAGAGGATTTACTTTCTATTTATCCTTAATTTATTCAGGTTATTCTCATGGAGATTAAAATCTCTTTTACAAAAGCGGCCTGTTCAAGAGGCAGCAGTCATGAACTCCTTAACATTTAAGACGTTACGCACTGATGGGAAACAGAAGGCATCTGGGGGAGTGTCCCACGAAAATAGAACATTCCGTCTCCTTCCTGATTTCACCATCTCTCTCTCTCTGGCTCTCAGTGCTTTATTAGCTGTGCTCTGCCTCTCTCAGGTACAGGAGCTGGTAGAGGACATAAAGCACTCCCTGGATGTCCGACTCCAGGAGCTGGACTGGATGGATGCGGAGACCAAGGAGGCCGCGAGGGCAAAGGTATAATTTTCCTGGCGGACATGTCCTGACTGTGTGCCACATTTAACACCCAAATCCAAGGCCCGGTACACAGCGGCCTTATGGGATACGATGCCTTCGATGGCTCCGCCCAGTGACCGCAGAAGAGTCTGAGGCACAGCCACAACAACCTGCCTCTCTCTGTGCCTGTCATTTGAAGGGTCTGTTGTTGATTGATTCATTATTGCTTGGATTACACATCTTTCTTCCCCCCTCTTGTTCTTTAGTTTCCCCATCCCTTATCCTGTCTGTTCGTCTTTCTCTCTTTCCTTTCCCACTTTCATGCCTTCCTCCTCCCTCTTTCAGCTGCAGTACATGATGGTAATGATGGGATATCCAGACTTTCTGCTGAAGCCAGAACTGATTGACGAGGAGTATGGGGTAAGCCACGCCCACTTGGGGATGAGCCACGCGTACAAAGGAGGGAGAGGGTGGTGTTTCGCAATGTCATGTAACTCTACACTGAATGTGAAACAGACCATCCTCTAACACAAGTCTCCTTCCCCGTCTTTACCTCACTCCCTCCCGCCCCTCTTTTGTAACTCCTCCTTCCTCAGTTTGAAGTGAACGAGAAGACCTATTTCAAAAACGTCTTGAACAGCATCAAGTTTAACATCAAGCTTTCGGTGAAAAAAATCCACAAGGAAGTGGACAAGACGGCGTAAGTGAAGAAGCGATGTAATGACGCAGTAATGATGTGACGAGCACACATCAGTGCGCACGGTCTGCGGCACGCTGTGACATCACCGTTTATTGGCGCAGGTTGTGATTGCCGTGCGGAGTCTCAGTCGTAGCCATTTCGATCCTCGTCTTTTAATCATGGATCAGTGAATACCTAGATCACACAGTAGGCTGTGTGATTGCGACTGTAGGAAGAGAAAGAGAGTAAATATTTCAGATCCCCCCCCCCCACCAGCTGAACTCATCAGCTCAGAGGCATCCCCATTGAGAGAATTCAGGGCCGATACAGTCCAGGAATTGAAAATCAATTTTTAATATCAATCCAAACTCTAAGACATTATTTGGCTTTGATTTGACCCTTGAGTTTATACAGTATGGCAATCTAAATATGTATAAATGGAACTTTGGTAACATAGAAATGAACATGTATGAAAAACTTCATTTGCATGTGCTGGATTACGATCTGTGGGGATAACAGTCTGTATGTTCTCTGTCCTGTCTGTAGGTGGCTGCTGCCCCCTCAGGCTCTCAATGCATATTACCTCCCCAACAAGAACCAAATGGGTATGTGAAAGCTCATGTACCTACATACATACATACACACAAGTACGCATATGTGCACACACAGCCCCTGCACATACACACAAACACACAGTTGCACACACGTGTACACATACACACACACACTCACACACACCGCTGTCTGTCATCTTCCAATAGTGTCTTTGTTTGGCTCTGGTCCCTGCGTCTGCCTCTGAATTAAATTTAGTTCAGGAAAATCAATGCAGAGATACACTGCTGGCGGCAGAGGACAGAGGGAGGAAGAACAGTCTCAAAATGTACCCATCATGCACTTCAACACTTATTTATGGCCCCTCCCCACTCTCCAGCCCTCCTTTCTACACACTACACCGAGGCAGCCTAACCATGTTCCTGGAGATTTACCATCCTGTAGGTTCTCACTAACTCTAACAAAACACACCTCATTCAACAGAGATCTCCTAACTAGTAGAATCAGGTGTGCCAAATCAGGGGTTGAAATGGAAACCTACAGGTTGGTAGATATTCAGGAACAGGATTGGGCAGCCATGCTCTACAACCCTCCCCAGGTTTCAAAGTGTTAAACTATATTTTATTAGCATAATAGCTTGATTAGACTTATTCAGTGTTACTGAAGCATTTTAGTGAAAGAATATGAACAGCAAGACCAACCACCCACCCCCCACCCCCCCCCCCCCCCCCCCCCCCCCCCACCCCCAAAAAAAACCTCTCATTTTAATTTCCTATGTTCCTTCACATTAGATGTATATTCTGTTTTGACACTTGTTTGTGGAGCAATTAAAGTTTAAAGGTTAAAGTAACATTAAACAGAAAGGCAGATGTTTAGTGATGCGTAAAAGTTTGCACAGCCAAAGTACCGAACTGTGATGCTCATACCCTGATTTGCATGTCATTAAATAACTACATAAAGTGACATTACCATGTTTTTGTTGTTAAAATGTAACATCTGGCAATGCCAGGCAAATATGATTAATATGTTCTGGATTGTAGACTTTTAAAAAAATTGTTCATTTGAAATAATGCTACGTGAAAGCAGTTGTGAATTTCTTGGGGCCAAAAATTTATTGAGGGTATAGACAGAGGTCAAATAAACAACATACTGACTTTTATAGCTTTCCCTACGCACTTGTAATAAATACGATTGCATTTTTGTTTTTCAAATTTCAAGCACAATTGGAGAGAGACACTTATTTGCATACTCTGAGTAACTGCTGAAATTTAATTAGCCGCAAAACCATCTGACTTCCTGGCATAAAATGTGTTACGTGAATACACTTGGAATGTACTGTTTAAGCTCATACAATACAGGCAAGTTTTGTGAAGTAGAAAAAAGTGGTCCAAGATTTGTAGCCTTAGCGTACAAACAACTTGATTGGCTCATAAATAGCTACATCGTTTGTTTACCATCCATCCTTCAAATGACCACTTTGCTGAAAGGCAGGCCAAGGACTAGGCATGCTAAATTGTATGTCAGTTGGTCCAGTTGATAATGAAAATATCCTTTTTAAGTGTGGCTCACACACTGTGACTGTGTCACATGAGATGATCAAATTAGGCACATTGATACTGAATGCCTTTGTGTCCAAAATGTGGCCCCAATTTCACAAACTGGGATTGAGATATGGTTAATTCTACGTTATCGGCGAATGCTGAACTTTGACTGACAGCCAGTTTGACCCAGTGGGACATAATTTGGTGGCCACATACAGCCCAATAAAGCTCTACAGCACTGGCGTGTGCCAGTAGAGGAAGAGGGGGTTTATGACCATTTGGAAACTGGAATCAAATTTAAACAAATTCTATTGTTCAAATGTGTTATTCCAAAAGGGGTTAAAATGCAGGGGAAAAAATACAGATCTGAATTTAAAATTAGGTGCCCTCTCACCTTTGGTCCCCTAATTAAATATATCAGGGTCCTTATATTGCTGTGCACTCTCAAAATAATGACTGGGATTTTCACTGTACTGGAGCACAAAACATACTCACATGCGTACTCACTGGATACTGTACAATCTGAGTTTGTCAGCACTACTTATTCACAAGCATCAGTTCTTAGCAGCTCTGCACAGATCCACCAATCTTAATATCATCTGGTTACATTAATGGTGCACTATTGCCTAGACATTTCCATGCAACACAAACATTAGCTGATTTGTGGCATCCGTCAGGAAGTGATGCCCATGAACAAACAGACTGTTAATAGTGTAACTGTGTTTATTCTATATTGCTGAAATGACAAATACACCACACATCTTTCTGCTAACCTAGAAATGATTATTATTATTAATGTAAGGCCAGGTAATTATTTTAAAGTGGTAGGAAATAATAACTCTGGCTGTTATCTCTCTCTCTCTCTCTCTCTCTCTCAGTTTTCCCTGCTGGAATTCTGCAGCCTACACTTTATGACCCTGAGTTTCCACAGTAAGTACTAAAACTGCACCCCAAAATATCCCACCTGTGATCTGTACTGCAAATCATTCCTGCCACGTATGCATCCCGGTTCATCTTTGCCGTATACTGCACCCCTCAGTTTTACTGGCACAAGTGCTTTATGTTCCATCATGCCTGACACATTGTCAATGTTTGCAGTCTGTAAAAATGGGTCATAAGATAATGACTAGTACTGAGAGTAAATGAGTCAATACTGCTAACACAAATCATAAGATCTACAATAATTTACATTACAATAATAATTATTGTAAAGAAAAAAAAAGCACTAGTACTAACAATAATAAGGATGTAATACATTGTGTTAGTGGATGATTTATTTGCACAGGTTTCAGATGCATCTGGCCCTGGCTCTGACTGCTGTTGTTTCTTTTTTTAGTTTCTGGCATCGGAACATTTAGTTTGCCATGGTCCGGTTGTCAAGTAGCTCACATAGCTATTTAGCATGCCATTTAATTTGCCTATCTTATTGTTCTGTCTGGATGACTGTTCTTTTGTCATGTTCTGGGGTGTAGTGGCCTTGTGTTGCCACTAGAAGGCACCCGGCCTTTGAGAACTTCTTAATTTGTTCGAGGTGTCTGATTCCCAATTATTTTCACCTTGGGAGGTGCCTTTATAAGCACTGACAGAACAGTCATCAGCGCTTCTGTGTAAAACCCCATTATCACAAAGCCGGTACGATATTGGTATAGGTGCTCGTTGGACGGGTTACAGAATTGTGTTTGTGGTTGGTTCTGTGTCCTCGTTTAAGGCGATTCAGTCTCTTAGCGCTGTGAGCGCATTCTGACGCCTTAAGAGTATTCATACTTTTCTTTTGAGCTCGTGTGAGCCGGTGGGTATTGGGACGTTGTCCCTGGTAATGTACTTTGTTTGTGTTTTTCTGAGCTGCGTCTCAGGTTTTTCTTTTCGCTGAGTAAGTTTTGCTACTCAGTTGTCTATTTTCTTTTAAGACCAGTTTTGGGTTTGGTACCAGAGCTTCGCCTCTGTACCACTGGTCCTCTTTTCGCCCTGGTTTTCACGGGTCGCTTTTGGTTTCGCGAGCCAGTTTTACGGCTGGACAAGGTGGTCCTTCGGAGTGGCTTTTTACTCCGTGTTTTTTTGGTTGTTGTTTATGATCCTTTGTGTGCGGGAGTTGCTCTCCCAAGGATCTTATTTGTTTTGTGTTTTACTTGTGGGTGTTCCCTTTCCTTTGTCCTTCGGGACTTTGTGGCTAACGCTCCCGGTAGCGTTAGCTTTTCGTTCCCCTATATTAGTCGCTTCTGGTTCTCCAACACCCTCACACAATTATATCTTTGCGCTCAGCCCATGGAAGATTTAGGCTTTTTTGAGCCCTGCAAAAAAATGGGGGTTTTATCACTTTATTTTTGGATATTAACCCTTTAAGTGTAAGATCAAATATGTGATTAGGATGTTCTTAACTGAACATTTTATTGCTGATGAAACAATCGCTATTGGTTATTGAAAAAATTTGAGTTCGAGAACACTGACTTAAATTTTTTGAAAAAACATTCCAAAGAAATCTGTTCTTCAGGGGGTTAATTATAAACAGCATCATCCTGCTGATTGTGGATGCTGAAAAATCATGACAACAGGCTGCAGACTTCTGTCTTTGAAAGCTGGAAATGTTTCAGGATACATGCTGAATGGTACAGGCTACAGATGATGGTAATGGAAGAATTATCCATCCAGGATTACAGTAAACAGCACTCAGAAAATTGCGAAATGTTAATTCAGCTCTAACAATGTTTATATGAGTCCAATAGGGATTAAATGTACTCTGTTAGTGTAAACAGTATTCTGTCAGAGTGATTTAACGCTGTTTGTTTTACTGTGCAGTCAATGCTCTTTGAACTTTTAAAGAGAGCCTGTAAAGAGTTCCTCTGTGATATTTAATCATGACATTTCACAGTACGGATCTTGTGTTTACAGGGAATATATATAAGCTTTTCTGTTAAGTGTAGAGATGCCCTGTACTTTCCATTACAAAAAAAGATGAACATAACTTCAAAGATCAAGTAAAATACATGGCCAAATTAATTTATAAAAATATACACTGAATTTACAGGCTAAGAAGGCTATGGAACTATAAAAACATGTATGTGACTGAAAAAGTTAACTGGTTTAACACGGTCTAAGATGTAATCAGTGACACCAATTTCCATCTTTCGTACAGAATGAGCCACACAATTGTGTGAGGGGAAAAAAAAGAAACCCAGGGTGAAAAAGACAAAAAGACATGAGTCCCAACACTGTTGGCAGAGAGACAGTGGGAGGATATCAAAGTGTGCACACAAGGGGAATATACATATTATTTTCCTATGAGATCATTTTTTGTCTGTAAAAAAAATGTCCAATATGCTACAGAAAGTGAAGCATAACTGGAATTCTTAATGGAAAAAATGGCTAAATACGGTTTGTGTGTTTTATCTGATATTTTGGCAGTAAAATAAAATAAAGGGTACTTGGGTGATGGCCCATATTCCTAGCATTACCTCAGCATTCACATTAATTCATTATTATAATAAAAGGATCATGTTACATTTACTAATCTTGATTATTAAAAGAGACCAGTCTTCACTTTATATAACAATATTTTTGTTGCAATATGATTTTTATATGAAATGCAGGAAGGCTGCAGAGCTAATTCCACCAGGAAGCAAAATGGATTGAGCTGCTGAAGCTTGATTCTTATTTTAATTGCCCAAATTGCCAATCATGCAAAACAATAAAGTGGTTTCAGGAAAAATTGTGTTTACAGGGAATATTTATAAGCTTCTCTGTTAAAAGTGTAGAGATGCCCTGTACTTTCCATTACAAAAAAAGAAGATGAACATAACTTCAAAGATCAAGTAAAATACATGGCCAAATTAATTTATAAAAATATACACTGAATTTACAGGCTAAGAAGGCTATGGAACTATAAATAAAAACATGTATGTGAGATTCAAGTGAAACCTAAACAGATGGAAATTGTTGTCATTGATTACATTTTAGACAGTGTTAAACCAGTTAACATTTTCAATCTTTCGTACAGAATGAGCCACACATTTGTGTGAGAAAAAAAACCAGGGTGAAAAAGACAAAAAGACACTTGAGTCCCAAGACTTCTGGCACTGCAAAAGGACCACCGTGCAGCTCAAATATAATCAAATAACAAATAACAAAATGGCTGAATGACAGCTCTTCAGGTAAATGGAGGGTAATGGAGCCGTGGAGAGGAAAGAGCTCATTAAAATTCCTGCAATTTACTGCATATATACATATAAAAGCATATGTAACGTTTGGTTCAGTAAATATGAAAAAAAATGTAATAACCAAAAGCCTGCTAGACAATCTGGTACCACTCAGAGAAATAGCTTGGGACCCACCATTTGTTGTATTAAACTGATAATATAGTCAGGAAAGTACATTTGGGTCATTGATGAATGGCAATGGAGTTGAATAATTTGAGTACCTCTTTGTAACTTCCTAACTGCTAAAGATACTAAATTAGAAGTTACTAAAAAAAACACAACCCAATTCAGCAGAAAAACAAGCTTTAAAAATCCACATCCATTAGATAAATATATTTCTTTAATGGGCCACTAGTATTAGCTTATACAATGGTGAACAGGCTGAAATGAAGGCAAAGTTAAGTTAAAAGTGTATAATTAATATAGCAGATTAAATTCATATAATCATACATCAAGTTAAAATGGGAGAACCCTGAAACAAAATGCACGCAAGCATCAATGAAAGACACGAGACCTAGAGCTATGCTACACAGTTTTTCAGACCGAATATGATCAATCAATCAATCCACTCAAACAATCAGTAGAATGTATCCTACATCACTAGAAAGTGACTTGAAGCATTGCAGATTAATTTCTCCGGTACAATGTCAACAGGGGATTTGAATGAAGAACTCAGTTTACGCTCCTTCCTCTAGTAGCATTCTGTAGCTTGTAGCATTCTGTGATTAATACAGTCTAAATGGCTCAGATGAACTGCAGCTTTTCGTCCTGTAATACTTTACTCGTAAGTTGCAGCCTTTTTTGCCCTTTGTT
Organism: Anguilla anguilla; assembly: GCF_013347855.1. Classification (NCBI taxonomy): domain Eukaryota; kingdom Metazoa; phylum Chordata; class Actinopteri; order Anguilliformes; family Anguillidae; genus Anguilla; species Anguilla anguilla. The sequence continues at coordinate 17,617,855 of NC_049212.1, read as the reverse complement.
AGAATCGCGTTGTTCTGGCAGTAGTATCTTTTGTTCGTTCTCGCTGGTAAAAATGGCCGTGTATCGGGACATTCTTTGAGAACAGTAGTTCAATCAAACCTTGTGACTTGTTAATTTAAAGTTAATTGATCACTTAATTGTTTCAGTCAACGTGAGCCTTTCAACCTGCAATTGAATAACCTCATGAGAGCAGATAGAAATTTAGTGATCCTCTGTTTGCCTGTCCTGTGCTCCCTTGTGAAAAGCCTTGCTGAAATGGTGGTTATGTGCTGTGATTTTTGTGTGTAATTAAAATGTATTAGTGATTTTTGCACATTCCATTTTTTGCTATTAGTATCACTCATTTTCAGTTGCACTGGGTTTGTGCATCGTATACATTAAGCATCTTTTTGACTTGAAGTTGCTGTTGCAAGGATCTTATTTTACGAAGACAGCATAAATACAAATACATATATTTGCAGCATAATTACGTACGGAATCAATCTTAAGAATTAAAAATTGAAATAAATGTGTATATTTATTGAGTTTTATTTTGTATAGTTAGATAATGACCTGCAAAGAGAGAGAAACCCTATCACATTTATTTAAAGGATGTTTTAACTGATTACCTTCTCTTTTCTTTGAATAGCTTATCTACTATATTCTCTGTTGTTTTGCTTGTTTTCTGTTTTTCATCCTTTTTTTCTTGATATGCTGTAAATGCATTTTACTATATATTAAAGAATGAGAAAGTGTTTTTGGAATATATTTACGTGATTAAAATATGACTAGGAGATCACTTCAAAAAAATAAACCAGGTCAGAATGGCCTGGGTGTGCAGCAGTTCAAAAATTGTTTTTCAGTAAGCCCTGGTATGTAACTTTACCGCCACCATGTGGCATTCAGTGGTAGTACAGCTGAATTGTAGCTCTCACTGGAGCAGCATTTACTTCATAAGACAAGATCATCACTCCTGGGAAATTGTAAGTAGCTACATCAGCCCAGAGGATGAATCTCATTGTTTTATTATTAACCAAGACAGCTGGGCCCTATGATCATAACATCACTGAATTGAGTGTCCGCCCCATTCGCACCTGACTAAGACTGGGAGTCTACAGCAATGGGATAATAACTAGCTTCTTCCTGCCAGGCATATGGTGGGTGTAAATCAGCAAGGATGCCTCATATTACCTCCTCATTGTTTTCCCAAAACAACATGTCAGGCAAGCACAAGCTATCAGTTGTTATTAGAGAGATGCCTTTCTCCTGATCAGTGACGGCTCTCTCCTGTAATACTGGGTGGGGCAGGGCTGCCCAACCCTTTTCCTGGAGATCTACCATCCTGTAGTTTTTCCTCTCCAGTCCTAACAGAGCACACCTCATTCAACAGCTACGGATCTCCTTGAGCTGCTAATTAGTAAAGTCAGGTGTGCCAGATTAGGGTTGAAATGAAAACCTACAGGTAGATCTCCAGGTCGATTGGGCAGCCCTGGTGTGGCGTAATACTGGGGGAGAATTCATCAGAGAAGCACTCTCATTTTTGCTTCTTCGTATGGGAGGTACTGCACAGACAACAGGCAATTCCAAATTGGGATACAGTGGGAAAACTGTATAGTCATTAATACTCACCCCTCGCCTCTCTGTAGGTCTCTCAACTATGGAGGCATAGGAGCCATCATCGGACATGAGCTGACGCACGGATACGACGACTGGGGTGAGAGCACACGTCCGCGCACTGAGAGCCACAGCCAATGAGAGCAGGAAGCAAGCGTTCAGGTGCACTCACACTGTGTCCCACAGGGGGGCAGTACGACCGTCATGGCAACCTGAAGCAGTGGTGGACAGAGGAGTCCTTCCGGAAGTTTCAGAAGAGAGCCGAGTGCATCATAAAGCTGTACGACAACTTCACCGTCTACAACCTGAAGGTGAACCTCCCTCGCGCGAACAGAGTTGCACAAACACACACGTTGAAACAGCATCATGCACACACAAATGTGCGTACGTACAAAGTGGTGCTGCCGTGTACAGACAGAGTTCTCAAATCCATGCTAAACCCTAGTTTGTTTGTAGGTAAATGGGCGTCTGACTCTGGGGGAGAACATCGCTGACATGGGCGGCCTAAAACTATCCTACTACGTGAGTCTCTGTTATCAGCCTCTGCCTGTCTTACTCTGCACATCTCTCTCTCTCTCTCACTGAATCTCTCATTGTTTGTATAAATATCTCCATAAGTCCTGCTGTGGGTCTCACACTGTGTATGCAGATTGTACTCTGTACCCTGTTCGGTCTGTGACAGCACATTAAACTGCTTGTGGGATTCAGTTCTCTCACCCCCTCCTCCTCTCCTGACAGGCATATCAGAAGTGGGTCAGAGACCATGGTCCAGAGAGACCCCTACCTGGACTCAAATACACCCACGAGCAGCTCTTCTTCATTGCCTTCGCGCAGGTAATGTGCTTTCCACACGTCCCCTTACACTGCCATTCCTATACTCCCAGCCCTCTAAAACTCACCATGACCCCTATTCACACAATACTGCATAGACTGTCTTTTTACCACGATCCCTAAGCCTATTGTTGTTGTGTTTAACTCCCATGAATCACTCACTTGGCTCTGATTGACAGCCGTCTCTTCTCTCCTGACAGAACTGGTGCATGAAGAGGCGAGCCCAGTCCATCTATCTGCAGCTGCTGACAGATAAGCACGCACCTGAGCACTGCAGGTACTCACTACACAGTTCTGATACAATACCTGACAAACTGCCACACTATACACAATGCAACGACTGGCACACTACACACAATGCAATAACATACACTACACAGAATGCAGTGACACACTACACACAATGCAATAACATACACTACACAGAATGCAGTGACACACTACATACAATGCAATGTGTGTGCGTGTGTGTCTGTGTGTTACTCTCAGGGACTGACTGGAATACATGCTCTCTCTCTCCCCACCTGCAGGGTTATTGGAAGTGTGTCACAGTTTGATGAGTTTGGCCGCGTGTTCCACTGTCCGAGTGGCTCCCCCATGCGCCCGGTCGACCAGTGTTCTGTGTGGTGACCCGATCCACAGCCCTTCCACGGGGACCGACCGTCAGATCCAGCCCCTCTTCAGTCCGTCATCCCGTTTTTCCCCTTATTTTAGAACATGCCTTAACTGGGAATTATTTATAGTCAAAACATAATGAAATACACACACGCACCTTCTGTTACTCTGCCACTAGTCCATTATCTACTTTCATTATAATTATTGTTATTAGTTACGCTTGTCATTATCATTATTATTGTATAAGTGGATTATCATGATTACCTGTATTTAATTTCATGTACCCATCCTATCATGATAGTGTCACTTCAGAACAATAGCTATCGTGACATTGGTCATTTCACTTTGGCTCTGTTTGGCGTGTTAGCTCGCCTTGCATGACTGGGATGTGGATGGTCTTGCCAATCACAGTAATGATTTGTGCTGGGTTATGTGGTTAAACCTGTTCCGGCAGGAACTAAACCCAAGTTAGGACCCAGGCTAAGGAGTCCACTGTACTGGATCCAGCGCTGGAGGGCCTGCAGGCTCTGAGGCTGTTGGTACTGGATGACGAGTGTCAGGTCGGGACTGGACTGGGACCAGTGAACTCATCCAACGAGAGGACATTTCCCGGACGTTTGTTGATACAGTTCCCTCCGGTGGCTCGGTGTGAACAGGCAGAGTCACGCATGCTCTGGAGGACCCGTGACGGAGTGCCGTGTGCAGACGGCGCTGGGAGACACGGAACACGCGTCGCGCCCGTTTATTGTGTGCTCGTTCGTGGCGTGGGATTGCTGTCCTCGTTGGGATTTCTGTGAAATTTGAAGTCGCTGTTGCGCTGATGTTTTTGTGTTTCGGTTGTTTTCGCTGACTCCAGGCGTCCTGTTGCTTGTATTTGTTAAAGGCGGGTGCCAGACCTAACCCAAACTCTTCTAATCCACGCACAATTTGTCAGCAGAACATGGGTGCGTTTACATTACATTATCCTTACGTTGATGACACTCACCTGTGGAGTGTGTGTGTGCGCGTGCGCGTGTGTGGCAGTGCACACCATTTGGTGGCTTGAACATCGATCGCATTCTGTTGGACAGCACTTATCCTAAACCCTTCCCGACTCCCAACCTTCCCAGAGGAATTCATTGTTTCTTGTCTGCACTGTGTGAACATTTTGCTTCATTTTACAAGAAACATTCCATTTATTAAAAAATAAAAAAAATCTATATGTATATTACATAAAAACAGTGTATCCAATCATATGCTGTCTAATAACAAAGGACCATACATTTATACACTGAATATTAAAAAATATTTAATTTTATATTAAAAAAATACTCAAAGAATGATTCCTTTGTACAGATATATACATATACAGCAGGAATAAGATAATTGTACAGTTGTTACTATGAGAAAGCATGTTTCTCTTCATGTTTAGTACCAGCATCCTTGTCTCAAAGATTGTGGCTACGTTTTGCAGCATCCACTGCTGAGCTGCTATCTCATATTTGCTGTAATTTTGTCTGTTGAATAAATGCACAGAGTAACAGTTCCAGGTATGGAGTATTCAGTGTTTGGGGTGCCGTCTAAGGCCAAACAATGCAGAAAGCAGGGAAAGGATAACTGTGTATGTTCTGCTACACTGAATAAAAAATAAGGGATGTTGTTTCTGGAAGTGATTGAGGGTACTCATCAAACGAATGACTGTTTTTTAGATACTTTGGAAGGCGGACCACAGAATGGTACAGTCAGTCAGCTAAGGGAGGCCTGACCCCAGCTTTAGCCTGGATACTTGTGTTTCTGCATGTGATGACGGTGTACCAGAATGCGTGTCATTGTGCTGTGTGTTTGTACCGCATATTAAACTGCCACATGCTAGCGCGTCTGTGTTTCTGCCTGAGGTGTGCTCTGAGAGCTGAGCGCTTCTTTCCCCGGGTTAGCGCTTTGGCGAGCGCTCATTTGTCAGTTTGTCCGTGCGTCAGCCTGTCCTTGTGTCCTGTAAGTCTGTATTGGCCCGAGATGTGGGCCAGCTCCCTCTTGGTCTCCCGGCGCTGCATCGTGGAGGTCCAGTGGTTCCGCTTCGGCCTCGTGGTGATTGGTTCGCTCTGGTCCTGGAGAACAGAGACCCTGACAGTTCATCATTCACCGTGGACCACAGAGCCCATATACACGTACACTAAAATGTTTTTAGGATCTAGACAGGCAATGGAACCGAATGAAGATCTGTAATGCATTGTGGCGCACCATGACTGCAGGAGGAATGAGGGGACGAAGGACAGAAAATCAAAGCTGAGAGATGATGGAGAATCAAATGGACGCATATTAGGAGCTGTGTGTTTGAAGGTAGCGGGCGATGGCTAAGCACCTCATTTTCACAATCAGTTGATGTACTGAGTGTCCCCTCCTTTGTGTTCCCCAGGGAACTAAGCTTCTTCGCTGCCAGTTCCTTCTTTTTCTTGGTCTTCCCCAGTTCCTTCTTCAGGGTGTGGAAATTGGACCGGAACCAGCTGTGAGCTTCAATGAGGTTCTCAGTGATCTGGGGGTGAAAATTCACGAGCAGAAGAAAGACAGGGATTAGAGGAAGGCAGGAGAGGAGCAAGGCCGGCTGGGCGGTGAGAGGGTGCTCCGGTGAAGGGCGTCTCACCTGCTGCGACTCCACGCTGGCCTCTCTCAGCCTCTCCTCCGCCTCGTCTCTGCTCCGCCTCAGCTGCCTCATGTTCTCCTCCAGCCTCTGCGCACACACCAGAGCCTCAGCGTCAATCACCCATAACCCCGCCCACTCCCACTCCAGTGTGAGAAAGTAGGAGTGAAATTAAATATAATTGAGAACAAACATTCAGAAAATTGTTAGACTTAATACAACACAAATTCTCCAGAAAAGATATGGTTTTGGCTCTGATACTGTAGATCTCTTGGATTTCTTGACTCAAATCTCTAGGACAGACAGGACACCACTATGACATTAATTTATCCTTTCTGTAAGATACAAATATACACACCTGACACTTATCCTGCAGCACCAGGCGGTGTTCTCTTTCTGTCTCCAGCTCCCCCTCCTGGCTGGAGGTCAGACGCTGCAGCTCAGATTGGAACCGTTGGATCAGCTGACTCTGGGAACACACAAGGGGTTTCCTTTCAAACATTTTTAGAAACATTTTTTATACAAGAAATAAGACTTTTCTGAACTTTTCTGAGGTATTCTTCATCTTTGTACTTTTCTCTGTGCTGTCCTACACAGTTTTAGAGTGCAGAATTAGCCTGTAAGCCTCTCTAAGTGTAAGCTTGTTCATAAGAGGGCACCGTATTAAAATGGCTGCTCACAGCGGTAATGTGTGTGTTGCTGTGCCCAGTGTGCGTGAGTGTATGAGGGTATATTTAAAGTGTGTGCATGCGTGCAGTGTGTTCAGGTCTGTATGTGTACAGGTAAGCAGTGTATGAGTAGGTGTGGGTGTGAGGAGATGTGAAAAGCATTGCGCTGTACCTGCTCATTATTTCTCCTCTGGTACTCGTCCTTCAGGCTCTCCAGACCCTTCAGAGCCTCCTCCATCTCCTGGAGGGACAGAGAGACGGCCTCCATATGAGGTCACTGTATCACATTAGGGTGTGATCAAATGGGGTTAGTGCATCACATAAGGGTGTGGCCAAATGAGGCTAGTGCGTCACATAAGGGCGTGGTCAAATGAGGCAAGTGTGTAAGTTAAGTGGATTTATGAAAAAGGTGAGTGTCAGGAAAGTGTGTTCAAGGCTGCAGGTACCTTCATTCTCAGTGAGCTGGCCATAACTGCCCGACTCTCCACAAACTGCTTCAGCTGAGTGTTCAGATCCTTGTTTCGGGCTTTCTGATTGGACACCGCTTTCTCCAGCTCACCCACCTTCTCCCGTAGCTCCCGATTGGCCCTGGAGAGGTCACCTGATCTGGAAGTTGCCTCATCCAGAGCTTTCTTCAGCTGAGAGGGGAGAGAGGGGGAGCAGAGGGAGCTTATTAAAAATAAGATTTAACCATGTGGCGGGATGGACATCTCATGGGGCCAGACGTACCTCAGTGACCTCCCTGTGTGACGCCCTCCTCTGACCGTTCCTCTCTTTCTTCAACTGCTCCTTCACAGATTCCAGATGATCAGCCAGCCATGTCACTTCCTCCCTGGTATCCCTTAGTTCTGCCTCCCTGACAGCACACATGCAGGCACGCACAAACGCACACACACACACACACACACAGACACAGATATACACACATATACACACCCACAGACACACACGCGCAAACAGAGAAAGAATGAGAGAGAAATGGACTAAAAGGCAGTTGAACACAAAGTACTGAGATATCCCTGAGGTAAAACACACTCATTATGGCATAAAGTTGAGTATGAAATCATTTGAAATACACACAGAGCTCAGCCTGCCGCAGAAGATATGATGGCTGTGCACACGCGCACACACACACACACACACACACACACACACACACACCTCTGAGAGAGCAGCTGCCGGTGCTGGCTCTGAACGTTCTCCTGCTGGTCCTGGGCCCTGCTCAGCCGGCCTACTAACTGGTTATTGGCGAGCAGGGCCTGTTCCAGTGTCTGGGCAAGCTGCTTGTTGTCCAGACTGACCGTCTCCAGGGCCTTACGCAAGGGCTCCATCTAGTGGTGTACAAAGCATCAACTACTGTGATCCTCAAGGATTAAGTCCCACGTCTCTCACTAATAAATGAGAGGAAGGGCCCTATTCTTGTATGTGCGCATCTGTGTGCTAGTGTATCTGTTTGCGTCTTACCTCTGCGTCTGTTGCAATTAGATCATGTTGGAGCTTCTCCACCTGTGTCTGTAACCTTTCTACGTCCTGCTGAATCTGTACCCTGAAAACACACACACACACACACACACACACACACAGGCACAAAATTTTAATTTTCTTTCAGGACCATTACATTTCTAAATAAATAAAAAAACTAAGAGCAGATAACTGAATCCAGATGCATGTGCAGTTAGCAGTTAGCAGCCCAGTGAATGCTGTGCACTTGTATCCCCCTGACCACTGTTGTGAAACACAACAACATAATATAACAGCCTGAGATTCCTGGGTTCCTGTGGTTGGGAAAATTAGTTTCTGCCGAAGAAACATCTCTTCATTTTAGTCGGGTGAAAAATCATGCAATTTAAAATTTAAAAATTAATGCAATTTTATTACCACAGATAAGGAGCAAAATAAAAATGCAATTTGTAAGCAATAGAGTGTTTTATTTCACAGTTAGAGAAGCACAAGATTCCATACCTCTCTTGACCCCAATCAAAAAATCTATTTAGCATTTGAGCCTTTTCAAAAGTGTGCTTTGAGATGTGTTAGCCATCAGATTGGGATCTGCTTGTGTGATCTTTAGCTGGACCACTGGGTGTTCTCCAACAGATAATTATTTTTAATTGAACTGAATCATTATACCACAGCTACTGTTATCACTTGTGTGGAAGAAAGAATATCTGGGTATATGAACAGCACAGTTCATGGCATTTCAAAATTGGTTCCAATTAAAAGCATGAACTCAGCAGAAATATTATTGCTGGATTATACCATCTGTGTGTGTGTGTGTGTGTGTGTGTGTGTGTGCGCGCGTGTGTATCATTGTATAAGTGAGTAAGCATATGCACAGGTTGAGAGGTTGAGCTCTCCTATAATAGTGTTGAGTCTGTTCACATGTGACATGGCCCTTCTGGATAGATTATTTCATACAGGATGCCTGGTATCTTATCATAGACCACAGCATCTGTAAGGGTACCACAAAGCTGTCTCTGTGCAGAGAGATAAAAGTCCCTGTGTGTCTGTCCAATCAGAAGACAGGAAAGTTTTTCTTTGCTTATGAGTGTTTCTGTTAGTGTGTGTGTGTGTGTGTGTGTGTGTACGTGTGAGTGTGCATGTGTGTGTGTGTAGAGGTGCGCGTGCCTCTCTGTCTTCAGGGTGATGACCTCCTCCTCTCTGCCCCCCAGCTCAGCCTGCAGGCTGTCGGAGCTGCTCTTCTGACGGGCGTGGGATGCCAGCATGCCCTGCAGCGTCTGTGCCACCCATTCCCCGTCCTGGCACCTCGCCCCCAGCTGCCCCTCCAGCTGGCACACCTGCAGGTACACAATCAGAGCGCCAGATTTCACAGCCAGAGCGCTTCATTAGGAAAATATGCCCTCAGACACAGGTGCTTTAGAAGGGGACAATCAGAACAACATCATGTGACTTAAAAATACACACAAATACATCCAATCTGCTATCAAATCACCCACATTAGATGAAAGCCTGGTATTAATTTCTTGTGGTAAATGCCATAAAGAAATGACAGATTTCTGGTGATTGTATCAAAATCACAGAGGAAGTGATAACCATATAGTGAAATTACTGAGTGATCTGGCCATTTTCTAACAAGTTAGTCATACTGATAGATTGAATTTCATTAGTTACAATAATGCCTGCTAATTCACCAATATATCCTAATAATGTCCTTTAAACTCAATGATGCTTACCAATGTATACCTATACAAAAATACCATACAAAATCGAGCCAAATGTAACAAAATCAAGCCAAAGCATTGACAATTGTCAAGTAACCATCACTGCACTAGTGTTAACATATAATTCCATATGCATTAGTTTACCTGGAAATATTTCCCACAGATTAACTTCTCATTTACCTAAGCTGAAACACATGCATTCCTCATATTTATGGTGTACGCCCTACATACAGCCAGCTGTAAAGTGACTTAGGATGACTGATTGGGCCACGCCCCTCCGACCTTGCTCCTGTGCAGGTCCTGCAGGCTCTCCATCTGGTCCCGGAGGGCCTGGTAATCCAGCACGGCGTCGTCCCGAGCCGCTTTGGCCAGGGCGAGCTCCTTCTCCCTCCTCTCCAGAGACGCCTCCACCTGCCCCAAAAACACACACCTCTTTTTACACTTGTCTTTTTGTGGTGCATTTTGTTTAATTGAGCCTACTTTATGCTAGGACAGTATGTGCCTATTTTATGTGACAGGTGATATACTGTCATATATTCTGAGAGCTGTAAACAGATTGTGAGAGTGTGAATGGGACAGTTCTCTATAGACAGCGTGTGAAAGAGCGAATGGGACCGCTCTCTGTGCAGGTCAAAGGTCACAGCCTACCTGTGTCAGATTCTGCTCCAGCTTCTGACACTTCAACTTCCACGAGCTGAGCTCAGCGCTGGCCTGCAGACACAAAACCCTAACACTGACTCTCAATTATTACTGTGTGTGTGTGTGCTCTTCTCTTACTGTGCCCCAGAAACCAGCAAGGGAAGATGGTCTTTAGCATCAGGTGACACTACAAATGATGTATTAAATCAGGATACTTAATCAGTGTGCCTTCTCTTTCTGCTATCTAAGGGAGCACACTTCCTGTTCACTGCACAGCAGACAGGAAACAGGATGTTGGTCCTGACAGGGCTGTAAACAGTTGATATTGAGAACTGTTTCCTTCATTATTGTTATCTGCTCAGTGAAGACTTTAATTAGTGACACCAGAGAGATAACAGATAGTTAGTCTTCCATTTTGGCTCTGCCTGTTGCCTGTCTCAAACCTTGAGTGACTCCTGTTTAAATCTTGTAAATGTCCCCAAACCCCAGGAACCTTGTAGTATGCAGCAAGGGTGAGGTAGGAGTGTGTAAGTGTAAATGTGTGTGTAAGTACGTAAGTGCATAAGTGTAAAAGTGCATGTGTAAGTGTTTAAGTGTGTGCATGGCATGTGAGAGTACCTTTGCGTACTTCTTCTCCAGCATGCTGTTCTTTTTGTCTTGCTGTTTGGGCTCATTCTGGCTGTTCAACTCAAGCTGCAGTTGCACCTCCCTGGACTGGCAGAGAGAGAGAAATATATTCCAAAAAAATCAAATACACTCAACACACAACAAAATACAGCACACACAGACACACACACATGTAATCAAGTGAGGCTTCTTCTTTCCCCCTACATCATGGCAGGTCAAAGTTCACTCCTACCTTGGCTTTGGTCAGCTGTGTCTGCAGAGAACTCCTCTCCTTCTCCAGCTTGCTCACTCTGTTTTGCATCTGTCACACAAAAAAACAATGGCAAGGTTTCCGTGGTTTCTAGTTCCACTCAATCAGAGCCATACTAAATATATACTTACACACAGAGACGCCTATAAGCAGTGGTTAGAAACACAGTCACCTCAGCCAGCGCGCATTCCCTCTCTCTCTTTGCGGCCTCTCCCTCCTTCCCAGCACCGCTCAGCTCGGCCCGAAGCCTATCGATTGTACTCTCCAAGCGCTCCCTCTGAGCGCCAGCCGTCTCCTGGGCAACCCTGGAGCTCTGCTGCAGCTGCTCGTGGTCGCGCCGCAAGGTATCGCTGTGAGGACAGAGAGTGGCCTGTGGTCTCTGCCTGTCTGTCAGCGGGGGCTCTGATTGGCCGGTTAGCGTGACTGCGATTCCGAGGTTGCGGAGAGGCAGGGGGAACTCACAGATCCTGCTGCAGTCTGAGCCGATCCTTCAGCGCCCCCTGCAGCTCCGCCTGGATGTTGCGCCGCGCGGCGTCCAGAAGCAAGTCCTGCTCCTGGAGCTGCTGGAGCACACGCTCCCGCTCTGCCTGGGAGGGGAAAGCACAGACCGACATCGTGTGTGTGTGTGTGAGAGTGTGTGTGCATGCGTGCATGTGCGCATGTGTACATAGATACATCCCCTCATCCAAAGTTGAGGCACATTCTCTAAGCATGACAAAAAGAAAGACTATAAACAATTTTTCAGCAAGAAAGTCTTGTGTACTCTCAGTTTTATACACTCTCTGACGCACTCAGAAGGTCTTTGTGCGGACGCTTATGAGGTATCTAGAATCTCAAGGTCAACTTGTTTGGTGTTTATATTTTTGCTTTCTCTGTTGCTCATTTACACTACCTAAGCACAGTTCATTTGCTACTTAGAAGTTAAAGAAAGAACAGCGTTCACAAAAACGTTTGAATATATTCTTTATATTCTATATTCTTGCATTTTATTTTCTGGAATTACCAGTCCATGCATGAGTGCTAGAATTTATGTTTTATTCTCGCTTCAGTGATGATAAAACATTTATAAATCGCACTGAATCATTTGAGCATGAGAGATATCTTCCAATCCATTTGCCACTTAATCAGTCTGAGTAAACTGCTCCGTAGTTAAATTTGTTCAAACAGCGGTAAACAAGGAAAAGCCTCACACGTCTTACAGTGTGTAAACGTGAACACGAGCGCTCATGCACTGTGAACGTAACGCGGTGCAGGGGGCCCACGGGGCCCCAGGGGGCCCCAGGTTCTCACACACAGACTGACCCCTTCAGGGCTGGAGGCGGTTCTGCGGGTCAGTACTCTACCTTAAGCTCTGCCTGGTGCTCAGACACAGACTGACCCCTTCAGGGCTGGAGGCGGTTCTGCGGGTCAGTACTCTACCTTAAGCTCTGCCTGGTGCTCAGACACAGACTGACCCCTTCAGGGCTGGAGGCGGTTCTGCGGGTCAGTACTCTACCTTAAGCTCTGCCTGGTGCTCAGACACAGACTGACCCCTTCAGGGCTGGAGGCGGTTCTGCGGGTCAGTACTCTACCTTAAGCTCTGCCTGGTGCTCAGATACAAGTCGGGCGTTCTCCACAGCCAGGGAGCGCAGAGCGGCGTTCAGCTCTGAACACTGACCCTCCAGCTGCACGTTCAGGCTCTGAACAGAGAGGGGGCAAGACACAGCGATGTATGGTGGATATGCTCACTGCTGAGCTTTCTTACACGCAACTATCTTGCAAGGTATGGCAATATCTGTGTGTGTGTGTGTGTGTGCATGAGTGTGTGTAATATGTGAAACATATTTTTTATTTAAATCTTAAGGAAAATACAAAATTCCATGCTGTACCAGTCAGGGCTGGCTGAAGTGGATGTTGTGGAGTACAGCAGTTATAATCACATGTATCCAGAAGGGCACAGTAGGATAAGGTGATATATTCAGTGATGTACAGTAGGTTTCAGTGGCATCCTAAATTCATGTAAAGCCGAACTTAGTACAGTAGAGTAGTAGTGTAAAGTAGCTTCATGGTGCATCATGGGAGAGTCACATACTCTCAGTGACGTACAGTAACAGTAGGACTTCCTGGTATATTCAGTCCTGCTGTGGCCTGCACATGGTGTAGGAGTCCGCAGTATGACCAGTGGCTAACCGTAGGTGTATACAGTTGGTATATTCAGTGGTGTCCTTCTGACCTGTACTTTTTCTGCTGCTGTTTTCAGGTTGTCATCCTTCTGTAGCCTGCTGTTCTCTTGCTGCAGTCTTTGGAGGGCCAGATGGGCAATCTGGAATACACAAAGGGTTAATTCACAATATGTGGAGGAGCGCACACACACACACTCACACTCACACACACTCACACAAGCACAGAGTATCTACACACTCATCACCTGGTCAAATGTACAACATGGACATAGCTGAAAACTGATTCAAAAACCCAGGGGAAACAGGATGTGTATTTCCACACATACAGCACTTACTTTCACTTCATCAGTCAGCTGGGAAATGATGGAATCCTTGACATCTGGAAAATAAAATGGCAGTTAGCAATGCATCCTAGTTCCAGCCCTGGTGTTAAATACAACACAGCTGACAGAGTGATTCCCAAAAACTGACCGGCTTTGTCCCTGAGCTGCTGGCACTGTTTCTCCAGCTGACCAGCTCGCTCCGCCTGTTCCTTCAGCGCCCGCCGGACGTCCTGTCTCTCACACTGCAGGGCCTGGCAGTCCGCCTGCAGGACCTGCACCTATTAGAAAGGAGCGACTCAGAGGCCCTAGCTTTCATTCTCTTATGTTCCACGAGCGCATGCCGCTGTATCGCCATCATAATCTTCCCCGTGCTGTAACGTCTATTCGGCCATTTTGACAAAGGTCATTTTTCACAAAAAGCATTTAAATCGCCTTTCCCACCTGGTTATTTATTTTATCCTCTCATTCTTTACTCCTGTTCCCAGTTTCCTACCTGTTCTCTTTCCAACTCCACCACTCCCTCCATCTCCTTCACCCTCTGCAGTAAAGCACTGTGGATTTGCTGTGCCTCTAAGCGGCAGTCTGATTCCTGAGACAGTTGCAACTTCAGCTAAGAGAGAAAAAAAACAGAGTTAAGTAATTATATATTTATATTTGTTTACATACCTGGTTTGAACACAACTGCCTCAACAGTACACTTAAGGCCCAGCGTGTTTATTTTGATCACAAAAGACTGCTTTACCAGCGAGCTGAGCCAGTAACCGCTTTATTCAAATGCATTTAATCTGTCTGCTGCCGATTTTATATCATAAAGAAATCTGCATCTGAAAAGTGCTCAGCTCCTTATAAGCTACCATCATAAGGCATAACCTGTCTGTGTTTCTTTGAATTTAGAATAGCAAGTAAACTGGATCTCTTAGAAAGGATTAGCCACCAGGATCAGTTTCATTTATGCGCAGAATGCTTTGACAGGGTTTGATTTTCCTTCTGAAGCTGAATTTGAAATCACTTAAAGAAGCCATCTGCGGCTTTGTAGTTGTGGTGTGGGGATGGCTGGTTTAAGCAGCCACACCTGCCTGGGTCAAGCTAATTAGACCTGGCCAATTGGATAATTGGTTAATAATTAGATAATTGGCCAGGCTAATTGGACCCAGGAACAGGAGTGGCTGCACCTGTGCGTAGTGAGGTAATCACTGCGCACAGGTTAAATCTGCCATCCCCACCCACACAGGGGAGCCTCTCTGTCATGACAGTGTGTTAACATCTGCTCCTCGGCTATAACATCTTGCCGACCCTTGCAAATAAACGTGGACTGTTTTAACATCTTCTCCCTGTGTCTCTGTGCTGGAGGGCCCCAAGAAAAGCCACTTCGGTGGCCTGTGGCAGGCGTGTTTGCCACAGTGGCGCCCAACGTGGGGCTTCTCCGGCACAAGAAAGAGGCACAGGAGGGCCAGCCAGGAAGCACACTGGAGGAGGAACAGCTGCGGTGTTCCTGACAGGGCTTTGGGCGGATCCTCCAGGCCAAAAACGGGGAGCGGGAGATGACCACGGAGGGGAAGGAAGCGATCCTCAGCTGGGACGCTGGGGAGCTGGACCTGGCCGTGAAGGCAGGTCAGCTACGGGCGGTGCACGAGAGGTGGTCGCGCCGTGAGCTGGACTTGGCCGGGAAGGCGGGTCAGCTACGGGCGGCGCACAAGCAGTGGCCGCGCCGTATTGCTTCCTTTCTTGTCTGTTGGTTGTTTTAGTTCATCGTTTTGGCCTGGTTGGGTTGCCCGGAGCCCGTGAAGGGGAAAGCCTGCACCAGCCTTCCAGCAGAGCCGACTGGCGGCCACCACACCTGCAAGGGTTCCTGGTCCCCAGCGCCACAAGGAAGCCAGCCCAGCCAGCCCACCAGCCCAACCACCCCACCACAGCCCCTGGAACAGCCCAAGCCGGTGACATCCCCACCAACCAGCTGAGCAGCCCAGGAATCCCCGCGCTCCGAGAGGGAGGAGGGGGGAGGGCTGCCTCATCATCCGGGGGAGGGTCACGGCTGTGCACTGGACTGTTCCGGGGCCCTTAAAGTGTTAAGGGCGCTTGGTTTTTTTGTTTCGTTTTTTTTTTTTTTCTCGCTTGGTTGGAGTGCTGGGGGGGGAGTAGGCTTCGGCCAGGGATTCTCCCTGGCCTCAGTTTGGCGTTGGGGGTATGTGGTGTGGGGATGGCTGGTTTAAGCAGCCACACCTGCCTGGGTCAAGCTAATTAGACCTGGCCAATTGGATAATTGGTTAATAATTAGATAATTGGCCAGGCTAATTGGACCCAGGAACAGGAGTGGCTGCACCTGTGCGTAGTGAGGTAATCACTGCGCACAGGTTAAATCTGCCATCCCCACCCACACAGGGGAGCCTCTCTGTCATGACAGTGTGTTAACATCTGCTCCTCGGCTATAACATCTTGCCGACCCTTGCAAATAAACGTGGACTGTTTTAACATCTTCTCCCTGTGTCTCTGTGCTGGAGGGCCCCAAGAAAAGCCACTTCGGTGGCCTGTGGCAGGCGTGTTTGCCACAGTAGTGTCGTGGAAATTATTGCCTCTCACAAAGAACAGACTGTCCACAAGGCAGCGATGGACAGTCTGTTCAGGGGACCCTTCGAAAAAATGTAGGGGAGCTACATCTTAGAAAGTTTCAGAAATGAATTGCTGAAACTCAGGTGTGTGCTTCACAGCAACGAGACTATTGAGCAACAGCATCATACTTCAAAGAACAAATACTGCTTATAAAAACAGAAATCTCAAAAGGAAGAAATATAAGAGACCCAAGGACACAGTTAACTGCCAACACTAGAGAAAAACGGCCATTTTAGCTGCTCACCTCCAACAGCTTCTCAGTCATCTGCACCTTGATCACCTTCAGATCCTCCGCAGCCAGAGCCACGTCCATCTGTTCACACATGGAGCGGGTGTTACTGCTCCCATCACTCCTACCACCACAGCTCCACCATCATCATCTACGCTGGTCTAAATATACCTTCATCAAGCAGCATACAGCCAGTTCAAAACTCAGCTGCAAAGATGTCAGCAAGGTAGGGTTAATGATTATCTGTCCAACACTGGCTACCAGTGTCCCATTCACGGCCTTGCCTCATCTCATTCTACCCAGCTTGTATCTTCTGTATGAGGGACAACAGCTTGCTACATTGTTTTCAGGCACCAAATGTCAGATTGGCATCAAACCGAAGGTAATTCTTGATGGTCTCTGAAGTCTAGTTGATAGTAAAAACAAGAAAAGCACTTGCACCTCCACTAAATAAGAATGGTACTTAATGTAACTGTTGGAAACACCGGTCATCATTAAATTGGTGTTCACATACAGGGCAGGATGGAGGCAGGGTGTGGAAAATGAGGGTGCATTAAGAGGAGGAGAAGCACCTTGGAAGTGGTGGCAACCTCCAGCTCCTCCCTCAGCCTCTGCGCCTCCTCCAGGGCCTCGTCCCGCTCCTGGCATGCCTGCCACAGCTGGTCCTGAACCCGCAACACCTCCTTCCGAGCCGCCCGCTGCTCCTCCTCACTCTCCCTCTGCAGAGCAGACAGCTGCTCCATCACATGCGCTGCGGGAAGGTCGCACAAATGAAGAGACAGACACACAAGGCCAGATAAAGAGGCCGAGAGTTAAGAGATAACCAGAAGGGAGAGAGGGAGCCAAACAGGCAAGGCTGCTGAAAGGAACATCAATGGACAGCTGGAGCGGGTCAGTGTCAAGGTCCTTACCGGAGTTAGAAGGATTCAGCTGTCTCTCCGTCTCCAGGCGGAAGGTGGTGAGTTTGAGCGAGTGCAAAATGCTCTCCAGGCGACACATGCGACTCACCAGCGCCTCACAGCTGCGCCACAGAGCCGCCGCGCCCCCCAAGCCGCCCAAGCCCCCCGCTGCCGGCCAAACCCGCACTGGGCTCACAGGTCGCTGGCAGCCGTCCTGCCCCAAGGCAGGGGAATCCAGGAGCTGCTCACACGGGACCCCCAGGGACCCCATGTCTTCGATGAGCGCCTCTGTCTGCTCCTCTGCCACCAGGAGGTGCTGCTGCACTATGGACAAGGTTTCTGGGGCCGTGGCCCCTATGTGGAGGGGCTGGATTGCAGCTCGAGACATCGCTGGGGATAATGGAGGGCCAGTGAATTACTCGCTCTTCACTGCTCAATACTTCATATGAGACTATTTGGATAGGTGGTCAGGGAATGGGATGCGATCTCAAATTTACAGGGTACAATATCAATCCTGCATGGAAAACTGATTTTGCATACTCACACACAGCACACTTCAGTGGTCTGGTTAATGCTCTTTCTTTTATTTGTCTAATCAATCTTTTATTGTCACTAATGTATATAAATACACATTCACACACGTACGTAACATTTACATGCATCTCTGGGTGACACGTTGCATCTGTCCCTAATTGGGATTGGGATGGCAGGTATGCCATCCCGCCAAGTTACGCCTTGGCGGGGGCATGCCCCATACCTATACAGCACCGAGAGTTTGGCACTTTTCAGGGTTCCCCACAGAAATAACCACAACAGCCACAGACACTCAGCCCTTAAAAACATTATATTCTGTACATTCTGACCCCATTTCAACAGACAGAATTCATAAACAACTTCACATGTCCACACAATAAAGCCCCAAACTAAGGGGATTTTGCGTTTTCTCCTTCTTCTTCTTCTTCTTCTTCTTCTTCTCTTTCTTCTTCTTCTTCTTCTTCTCATTCTTATTTTTCCTGCCGCCTATCCCACTAACAACGTGTCTCCCCATTGGACATTTCACTGACACCAGCCAAATCTTCACCTACACAACCCAATCAAAAACGCGCATACACACGCAAAATACCCATACCTTTTTACTCTGAAACATTTGCAGTTTAAACAGCTGGACCACCTGTGGCCTGTGGGCAAGGTTACAGTCTTGGGAACACAGGGTCGTAGGTTCAAGCCCAGCTAGGAATATGTTTCTTTAACCTGCTTCGACCCTCACTAATAATTGTCTACTAGCCTACTTATCAATTATTGCTTTTGCACCATATCTTCCCGCCGTTCACCGTTCATTCATTAACCGGCTACAATATTCCTAAGCTATATCCATTATGACTTACCGTCTGTACGTTCAGTTATTAACCGGCTACAATATTGCTAAGCCATATGGATTCAACGGGAGCTCTTCTGTGCTTACTGGCCTGTGTTCTTCTTTAAAACCACCGGCAGGTTTGCTAAAGATATTTCACGCATTGCATAATTATGGCATGGTGCTGCACTAACGAAGTCACAGACTGGTAAACCTCCGGTTTAGGGCTTGAATCCCGACTCGCCCTCAGGCAGATAATTTCCTCTTTTACACTAACGTTTTCTTACGCTTATATTTGCTTTACCAAAACTCACTCACGGTCACCCATATGCATTTCATGACGGCAATGTATTCCTTTTATTAAAAAGTTACACCAGTTCACCACTGTGCCATTTCTACTAACTATATTTCTTCACTTGGCTACCGTACAAAACTTTCTTATCAGCAAACGCCACGTTTCTACATTCATGTTACCTCGCCCTGTTCTCTATCTAGCCACATAGGCTACAAACAATTACTACATATGTACATTCTGCAACTTCGCAGTTTTAACTAGTCCGTCTGTGGCCTAGTGGGCATGGTTACAGTCTTGAAAACACGGGGTCGTAGGTTCAAGCCCAGCTAGGAACACGTTTCTTTAACCTGCTTCGACCCTCACTAATAATTGTCTACTACTAATCAATTATTGCTTTTGCACCATATCTACTCGCCGTTCACCGTTCAGTTATTAACCAGCTACAATATTGCTAAGCCATATGCATTATGACTTACCGTCTGTACGTTCAGTTATTAACCGGCTACAATATTGCTAAGCCATATGGATTCAACGGGATCTCTTCTGTGCTTACTGGCTTGTGTTCTTCTTTAAAACCACCGGCAGGTTTGCTAATGACATTTCACGCATTGCATAGTTATGGCATGGTGCTGCACTAACGAAGTCACAGACTGGTAAACCTCCGGTTAAGGCTTGAATCCAGACTCGCCCTCAGGCAGATAATTCTTTCTTTTACACTAACGTTTTCTTACGCTTATATTTGCTTTACCAAAACTCACTCACGGCCACCCATATGCATTTCGTGACGCAAATGTATTCCTTTTATTAAAAAGTTACACCAGTTCACCACTGTGCCATTTCTACTAACTA
The DNA here is from genome assembly GCF_013347855.1 of Anguilla anguilla. Lineage (NCBI taxonomy): Eukaryota > Metazoa > Chordata > Actinopteri > Anguilliformes > Anguillidae > Anguilla > Anguilla anguilla. The sequence continues at coordinate 17,598,121 of NC_049212.1, read as the reverse complement.
TATTTCTTCACTTGGCTACCGTACAAAACCTTCATATCAGCAAACGCCACGTTTCTACATTCATGCTACCTCGCCCTGTTCCCTATCTAGCCACATAGGCTACAAACAATTACTACGTATGTACGTTCTGCAACTCCGCATTAAAACATTACATTTAAAATCATGATTCACTCATAAGTATAACTACTAGCACTGAACATGAGAAAAACACATTAGTGCAATAGATTGCACACATCATTTAACCGTCCACTTCAACACCTAACGTTAAATACAGACTGTTATATATACCGTTTGATAAGGAAACTAAGCTCGCTCATGGTCACTTCAATTACTTCGCACTATAGTCTGTGATCATGTCAACCTTCACCTACATCCGCATTCTGCTAAACAAACATCTTGTTTCAACTACGCAATTTCATCATTTCGCCTAATGTATCTCACACATCTTGTTATTTTCTCATATGCAAAGCCTGCTGGGACATATGCGTCTGCTCCTATTCTCCACTATCAACTTTACCGGTTCCAGCTTAACAAAACAGCAAAGAGGATTCCTACCTGCAGATAAGCCTATCAAAATGCCTTATAAACCTTACAAACACTAAAAGTGCATCTCCACGAAATAACAGACAACGGAGCAGGACAGAAGGGTACACAAGTTGCGACCTAGGCAGCTCTAATTCTACGGGCTTGCCGATTCTTTTGTCAATCAAGGCTCGTTGGATGCCCGTCAAATCCGTGAGTAGCCTACATAGCTACACTGGCCATTTTTCACCTTTTCTGATGCGTTTACAATTACGACACCTCACCATTTATCACAGCCACTGTTTTACATATATAGCAAACCGAAACTGCTAAACGTACACGCTCATCAGACTGTACAATTTCACACAAGGATAGCCATAATCCACAACCGTTTCTTACAGGGCCACTTCCCATTTCTCACTCTCGTAATAAAACGCTTTGCAAAAAGAAATGATATCTCATAAAAAACACGTTTTCAACGTACAAAACTGCCAAGTTACTCACACATACAAGACATACACCGTCAATAACTCATTCATTCAGACTGCCAAAATCCAGGCCTGCCATTAAAAGTATTGATATCAAAATGACGCCAAGTTACGGTACTACAAACAATATAGGCTATCTTGCCTCACCGAAATTTAATAACATGTATTCCAAAGCAATGCTACCCAATATTTCCTCAATTCTTTCAAGTCACTTGGCCCTGTGTTTTGTAATCTTACCATATTACAATGTCAGATCAAAGTGTCAAATATTTCGTATTGCCTCATGGAACACATTGAAATTCATGTAGAAAACTGCTGGTCAGTCACTACAGGAAGCATATTTCTCCAGAAAACATATGTTTATACTTGCTTCTGAACTGAATTTGACTAAATGTACAAGTGATTGTATATTTGCAACGTACAATAAATACATGTAAAATACATATTGTACATACATACATAGATAACTTATTTATCCCCATTGGGACATTTCCCTCGCAGCATGTTACATTCACATTTACGAACAGACATTTATACCAAGACACATACAATCATTCACGCGACAGAAAGGCTGGCCACAAAAATACATACATACCAATACAAATTGGACATATAGATGCCTATTCAATCAATCTTGACTGTGAGAAAGCCATCAACACATATGTTTGGCCTGTCCATGTACTGCACGCTTATATACACACAGGGCCAAGTGACTTGAAAGAATTGAGGAAATATTGGGTAGCATTGCTTTGGAATACATGTTATTAAATTTCGGTGAGGCAAGATAGCCTATATTGTTTGTAGTACCGTAACTTGGCGTCATTTTGATATCAATACTTTTAATGGCAGGCCTGGATTTTGGCAGTCTGAATGAATGAGTTATTGACGGTGTATGTCTTGTATGTGTGAGTAACTTGGCAGTTTTGTACGTTGAAAACGTGTTTTTTATGAGATACTAATGTACTGTCTTAATATGTACACTTGATATTACAAGGTAACAATAACAAGCAGCGACGGTTGGGAAAGACTTGCCACAGTGGACTCCGGGTGGTAGCCAGCCCAGCTAACAGATAACATTCTCACAATATTGCAGCGATGTTATAACAATGACAAGGCATTTTAGTAACATTGTGAGAACTTTTTTGTTTGTTTGATGGGTAGCTAGCCAGGGATTTAAGGTTAGCTTTAGCTCAGAATTTTAAAGTAACGAGTGATTTTTGTCTCGGGTGTCGGCGTGGGATTTCGTTGGCTGCAAATTCAGTACCTAGCCTGCGGTAATTCATCGCAAATACTTGCTTGTATTGGTACTATCTGGTTATGCATCGTTCCACAAACACATTTCGTTCCCAGTCTATTTTAAAGCCCGCTTACCTCGCATACAGGTTACTTCCTGCAGTATGGTTTCCATAGAGACGCGTCTGAAAGTTCCCTCCTTTCAAAGGGTGCGGGTGCGCCCTTTGCACACGTTATCGCCACACAATGACTCAACGGGAATTGTAGTTTATGAGGCAGGTAGGCGAACTTAAACTACATTACATGGCAGTTATTTATAGTTCATCAAATAATACATTTTGGAAGATCAATATGTGCAGTTAACCTACTGAAGAAGACACGAGATATGCACTAAGCACATTTTATTGATGGATGCAATATGTTAACAGTAGCCTATATGTTGAAATATAAGGAGAATATGGTAGACTAGATATGGCATAATGGTAGTAATGTGATGATGGATAAGAATGGGTATATGTTGCTGTTACCTTGGTCATGGTGTCGTGGAAATTATAGTCTCTCACAAAGAATCAGACTGTCCACAAGGCAGCGATGTAGTCAATCAGAGTCTCTTTATTCAGCTGAAGAGAGTACACCCATGAAACACTCAAAGTGGTGCTACAGGATGACTCTACCCTAATGCGGGGTAGGTCGGGTTTTAATACACTTCTAGCCCAGCAATCTTATCCTACATTTGCCCTTATAAGGATAAGAAAAACAACTTGTTCTTATGATATAGAAAAGGAAACAACTGGAGAACAGGCGGAAAATCAACAGACAAAGAAGAGAGGTAATGTAATTAGCACAAACAACATGTCTTGCAAAGTTGTTAAGCTTCTCTAAATCAAAAGTTTCACTCTATTTTCTCGTGCCCTGGATAGGGCAGGAATTGCAATGTCTCGAGTGCATGTTCTGTTATGTTTTTTACCAGGTAACATATACACATGTGGTCACACACATGCTTGCAATGACACATGCACACATCTCATAGGATGAGCCTAGTTATCTTGGGAGGGGATTTAGGCCGGGTAACTGGACCAGGAGTCGTTCTTGGGAATGTAATATGGTTTCTCCTGAGTAATTATCATATCCCCTGTGATAGATTGGTAACCTGTCCAAGGAGTATTCCTAGCTTTTGCCCAATGCACACTGGGAAAGGCTCCAACACCTCCCATGACCCTGACCAGGAAAAGCAGGTGTAGATAATGGTTGGATGGAAATATTATATCAATTGTTTTCCACTGTCTTAGTTTCCCCCCGATGTGTTAGGAAGTTTCAGAATTCTCTTGGACTGCCCTTGAGATGCTCTCCCTGTGTGCACATTGGTTAATAAATTGTTGCTTATTTGCTCTGCTGTTGCCATCTCATCTTTGGGATTCCTGGAGCCCGTACTGGTCACCACACCAATATGAAAATTATTTATTTACTGTAGATTTGCCAAAATAATTAAACATATTTTTACAATCTGTTTTTCAAATGGAATGCAACAATTGTTAATCAAGTTTAAAAATACCTTTGGGGAAGTTTTATTTTGCCTCATTCGCTTTCATGGGGAACTCCAATGTTTTGTGCACAGTGCAGAAATACACAGCACAGGCTTACTCCTTTTCACGATATCAGTAATTCATTAGTCTACCTGTTTTCGATTGTTTGCTTGGTTTCCACGGCAATTGTGACACACGCTCACATGACGGATATTCCACAAACCACGTGAAAACCACCGGGGCTTGTTCGGGACATGTTGAAAAGCGTATAATGATATGAACGCCCCTCCATTGCTCCTCCACGCCTAAAGTTCCACCCTTCTGCTGTTTGGGTGGAGAGTTGGTTATTTCCCGATGTCTGTTTTTTTTTTTTACTTCACTCTCACTTTTTCCTCTGATCAACTGGTTCTGCAGAACGCACTCTGGTAAGGTTCGTTTTTATTAAAGCCACAACGTAATGGCATGGTGTGTGTTCATTGATCTGTTGTTAATCTGGATAGTTTTCCGTTGTGTCTTTCGGTTTCGTTTCATTATCTCATTTCATCTCTTCGTGCCAATAGAGAGGTTCAGTTTGCAGCCTCATTTTTCACCGTTTCGCCCGTCTGAAACTGCTTTATTGTGATAGTGCTTGCTTTTGTCTGTTGTCATAGTCCATTTAACAGCACTATCTCGACCGACTGTGTCAGGAAGCAGAGTAGCCTATTGAATTGTATGGCAGTGTGAAAATGCCATTTTCTCATTTATTTACACAAGTAGCGGCAAATACGCTTTCTCTTACTGAAAGAAAATATCGCCTAATGTTCTGATTAACACTTCAGACATTGACCAAATAGAAGTTAGTGTTGCCCAACTTAAACTTTACGGAAACCCCCAGAAATCGGACATTCACCGTTTGTTTCCGATTCCTTACATTGCGGTCGCACGGACTCACTGCACACAGACGAGGGCGTCAGAGTTCAGTAAAAAAATTTGTTTCAGTAACTACTGTGGCTGTATGAATTGTCACGCCAGCCATCTGCCAAACGGATAATAATAATAATAATTATAATAATAATAACAATAACAATAATAATAATAATCGTGGTAGTAATCGCAGTAGTTGCCATAGTAATAAACATTTTATCCAGTGTCCTCTTTGAACATCAGACAGGAAAAGATGAACAGAGGAAAAAATCCTCCTCGGCCTGCCATGAGAGGCTCACAAGCGCTTTAGAGAGTGATAGATGGAGAGAAGGGGAAAGAGAGGGGAGGGTAATTGAATTAATATCTGGCCTGGGTCCCTACACACACACACACACAAATAAATACACTGAGGCTGTTAGAGATGCCGAATGTAATAAACTCATGTTGTTTGTGAGACTGTCCTTGTAGACTGTGTATGTATGTATGCATACAGCTGCAATTACAATGAATTACGATTGGAAAAGGTTAAGGGAGGCATTTAAATATATTTATGATACTCATAAATGTATGTAAAATGTATGCAAAGACATGGGTTTCTCCACCTAGTCTGTTATTGAAATCATGTTTTGTTCTTCCAGAAACACTGAGAATCCTGATTATTTTGGTTTACACCCTGTGAAAGCATGTCTCCCACAAAGACAGGAAGTGCCAGCACTATTGCTAACACATCTGGGGGTAGCCAACAGAAGAGTCTCCCAGCAACAAAGGTCAAAAATAAGGACTCCACCACCTCCTTTGTGGGTTCAGGAGATGCAGGGAGGTCAGCACCAAGGACTATCCCTGTAAATATCTGGGGACCAGGGGGCAGAGGAGCACCCACCTGGACCCCAAGAGTAAAGGTCACGGACGCAGCCGATGCAAGAAAGAACACCCGGGGTCCACGCCCTGCCGCCACCGCGGGGGCGAGGGGCGGGGCCCCCCAGGCAGCTCGTGCCCCCGACAAGATCCCACCCAGGAGGGAGCAGCCTGACCCGATCCCGCCCAAACCAGAGGAGGTGCCCCTCGGCACGGGCGTGAAGATGGAGAGGAAAGCGGTGGAGGCGGTGGAACAGCTGACCCGCGGCCAGAGCCGGAACCCCCACTGGTACTCCTGGCGCAAGTACCGGATCACGGCCTCGATGGCGCACCAGGTCTCCCACAGCCGCTTCGTCAACGGCGGCGGCCACGCTCCGCCCGTCTCCTACCTGACCGCCATCACCGGAGAGAAGCGCGGGGTGAAGACGCGCGCCATGTCCTGGGGCATAGACAACGAGCCCCGGGTCGCCCGGGAGTACAAGCGCCTGAAGAGCACGGCGCTGGGGCGGCAAGTGCGGGTGCAGGACTGCGGCCTGTTCATCGACCCCGAGCGCTCCTGGCTGGCGGCCAGCCCCGACGGCATCGTGGAGGACGCGGAGAGCGGGGAGTGGCTCCTCGGCCTGGAGATAAAGTGTCCCTACAAGCACCGCGACCGCACGGTGGCCGAGGCCTGCAGGGAAGACCGCCAATTCTGCCTGGAGCTGAAGCCCAAGGTCGGGGAGGGAGAGCCACAGTACCGGCTGAAGACCAACCACCCCTACTACACGCAGGTGCAGTGCCAGATGGCTGTGGTGGGGCTACACAAGGCTGACTTTGTGGTGTTCACCCGGAAGGAGATCGCCATTGTGCCTGTTACCTTCGACCCCGAGTTCTGGAAAAGCACACTGGCCAAGATGGAGAAATTCTACAAGGATGCAGTGCTGCCACACCTGCAGAAGAAAGGGAAGGGTCCTCCAGTCCAGCAGCGGGAAGAGTAGACCATTGTCAGAGACTGCAAGTATGTCTTTACATGTACTGGTCACATGAGTGACAAGGTAACCAATCAGCATGCAGGACTGTGGTGTGACGCAGTGATGTCAGAGATTAGGCTGGAGGATGGAAGCGCTTGCTTTGTAAATGCAGGAAATAAGGGCTTAACAGGCAATTAATTCTCTGCCCCAGGAGTAGAGCACCATAGTTGTACTGGTGAATAGAAAAAGGCATGTCAATAGAAATGACTGTTCTAGAAGCTCAAATGAGTGTGCAGAATGGTTACAGAGAAAATTGTTTGATGGTTGAAAGCTGTGTTCTGAAAGATAAAAATGAAAAAAATATTAGGATCTCTGTGCCACAATTGAAAGGTTTTACATACACTGGGTTGAGAGCACTTGGAGCTCTGAAAATATTATTGGAAGCGAGGGGTTTGCAAATGCATAACTTGGCCGAGCTCTGAATATATTGCATCACCATTCAGATCCGCCACCTGCTAACCAGGAGGACCCTGTCCCTGCACCGCGGAGTCCAACTCGATGATCAGCATTCACTGGAAGACAAGCTGATTCAGCTGTATCACCCTCCATTCACACACATGCACACACAATTCATTAGCTCCTCCAGCTGCCCCTAGAACAAACACGAGACAATTTGGATTCATTTTCATTTATTACTGAAAGAGCCACATATATACTATAAAAACAAACTATTTACAGCCTTCATTATTTTCTTAGTCTTACACACATATGGTGCAAGTATTAATGTTGCCAGTAAAGAACATTTGGGTTTGCCTGAGAGTCAAACAAAATCCAAAAACAAGGAAACAGCACTGTCATCCCTACAGTTTGGTAATGAGAATGTTTGCTTTGAACCAAGAATGACTACATGTAGAAATAAGATGGAATGTTGAAAAGAAAAATTAAATAATTTCCCCACCCCCCAAACCTCGTTTAGTTTGTTGTCAGTTCTGTATTGTGTCAAATTCAAACAATAGGGCTCTCCAAAATTCAGTTAATGGGTGCCATTACATAGACAGTATGTCTCTATTACTGTTTTTGTGGAGTACATAAATGGAGCTCTTCTGGCCAGCAGAAGAAGTACTCAAAGAACCAGGCTTCCTAGCCCCCTTTTATTCATTTGAATCACCAACTGTAAAATACTCCCACTTTTATTATTTTAGCACTGTCGCTAAAATACATCATGAGCAACTATCCATCCCCTACACCGATAGCTAAACAGCCTATTACAGGGGCCTAACACAGGAGAGCTACTAGAGACAGTGTTACTTTTAGATGCCTGGTAAATGTCTTGGGGTACTTATGATGTCAGCTAATGACCTAGATGATAACACTTCATATGAATCAGGGCAAGGAGCCAATCGTTTTTGAACAGAACTACAAGGAGTGCACTGTGATCAAGTTCTCTCTAATAGAAGACAAGATTTATTCACACAGAATGATTAATAACCAATTCCTATAAAAACACTAATGAATATTAATAATGGGATCTTTGTTTTATGCCAACCCAGGCTGTTTGGCACAAAATCACATGGATAGTGCTTGTGCACCTAAATTACAAATCAGCAATCTGATACACCACCAAATCTGAATAGTTGCATTCTTTAGTTACATTCCTTGATTATCATGTAGAGATTTTATTTTAACTTGAGTCAAATGTGTGGTTGCAATTTCATATAACCGGTCATCAAAATGCTATAAAGCAAGTTTGCACAGCATGGTTAACAAAACAATGTCTGCAAGAGTAGATTCACATTTGAATCTTTCAGGTAAGTGCCATTTAAAATGTGATATTAAACATTTAAGACATGGCAAAAAAAAATGTAGATGGTCAGTCACACTTGAATGTTTTCTGGAATGCATAACGACTGGCTTATATGCCAAGGAGCAGCAGTGAGGGATTTCCATTTTCAGGTGACATGACCTACCACCAAACATAGATTTACCAAGCCCTAAATATTTAGAGTATTGTATCACAGTGTAATATCAGGTACACTGGTAACCTTACTAAATAAAAAAATGCTTATGTTCAGTACAAACGCATTATAGTCAGGCTTAAGAACTCCGTGGGAAAGGTTTTGTTTCCGAGTTGGCTCACCAGGTTGCTTGCATTCACCCTGGGCAGTGTGTTATGTAATGCTTGTACAGTCTTTCATCGGTCATGCCTCACCACAGCATGTTGCAATGACCTGCCTCTGCCAGAACCAGCCTCCAGCTGAATATCAATATCAAATATAATAATGAAATGCACACGAAGTGACACAACCCACACTGTTCTGCATATTTGTGTGGAAAGTTATGTGTGTGAATAAATGCATCTTTCAACAAAAACCATCACAGGTGGCATTTGTTGGGGGGGGCATACATACATACCTTTCCATGGCTCTACACTCCATTCACTTCCAACATTCTAGCAACAAAATGGCTTCCCCTTCAAGGGTTTACCAAGTATGGGTGGGGTCTGTTACAAGAGTAAAACCAGCCCTTGACAAATAGTTTTATAAATCAGAATCAACAGAAACAGCAAGGCCAAACTGTCTCTCAAAGCTCATCAGTGATTATATGAATTTATTGGACATATACATTCAAAAACAGTTTTAATGAAACCACCCTCAATCAAATCCACACAACCTCTCCCTGTGCTGTTAACTCCACTCTCTATTGTCCCCTCATATAAAAAGGCCCTCCTCTTCTCCACTGCAGACGTGATGTGGGTGAGAGAGAATTCTGATGAGCACAGGAGTAGAAGGGCTGTGTAGAAGGAGAGGAGGTGAGCAAAACCTCAGTCACACCTTGATCATCTCTCCCCAGCTCTTTTACAGCACTGCAGACTGACTCTTTTTTCCCATTCCATTTCCGACTCAGTGATCAGTTTTGACTGAGTTCTCTGATTGGTTACGGTGCTTGTGGCCTGCACTTTGACTGGGCAGTCAGTTGTGGCTGGCCTGCACTGTGACTGGGCAGTCTGTTGTGGCCTGCACTGTGATTGGGCGGGTGGTTGTGGCCTGCACTGTGATTGGGCGGTCGGCTGGGGCCTGCGCCGTGACTGGGCGGTCCTAGTCGCCGAAGCACTTGCGGGACACGGTGCGTGCCCTGCTGGACCGGCGGATGTTCTGCCTGGCGTCGCGGCAGGGCTGGCACACGAAGACGTCGGGCACGTGGGTGCGGCGGATCTTGGCGCAGGACAGGTGCACCCAGGTGCCGCACTCGCTGCACTCGATCATGGGCCGCCCCGCAAACGGCTTCATGCAGAAGCACGTGATCAGGTCCCAGGAGTCCTCCTCCTCTGTACAAACAGGGTAAGGGAGCGAATGAGGGGAGGGAGGAAGGAAGAGAAGAAGAAAACATGACTTAAATAAAATAAAAACAACTACGGCATGGTACTCTCAGCTTCTGTGTTCAAACTGAGTGGTTGGAGGGGTATGAGCATTACTGGAGACATTAATATTCAAAATCCAGTTTTAATCATCCTCCCCAAAACTCAAAATTTTGTTGCAGAAGCACATTTACTGTTTGAAGATCTGCCCATATGCCCAGGGCTGCTCTTTTGGAAATGATACCTAAATTCCATTAGATTTACACAAGTGATGTATTGTGTAAGTCAGATGTAAACCAGTGGTTATGCTATTTCTTTGATATTTCAGTTTTTACAGATCTGACAGTAAGGTCTCACAGGGCCAAATGTGACCCACTGAATGGATGATCCAGAGAAGTGCACTTAATCACCCTTATCTGTGACCTGTTACTGTCCTTATTTCATTCTTTATTCACCTTTTACTTTGTTTTTGTCCTTCACCCCCTACCCAGTGACTGCATGTTTTATGTTATTCAATTTGTGGATATTTAAAAATATTCAGAACAATGAAGTCTAAATGGCATCATCCTTCTCCCCGTCTCATTTCCCTTTATCCAGTCCCTAAAACTCCTTTATTTCCTTCCCTTCATTTACCTTCGAGCTTGCTGTTTTCTGCAGAAGTATCTTCTGTACCATATGCTGAAATTGCCCAGGGGAAGAACAGTCATGAATACATCTGACACAAAAATGAATGAATGAATAATATCCCACAATGACAGGAGGACATGAACAAGTGAATGCAATTGGTCATAGATTGACAACAAAGAAGTGGAACTATAAACTACAGCTCCAAACAAAAATGAAACGGGGTGAGACTCAAACGGCCAGAGAAAGGCACGGGAGAACAGACGGAAAGGCCAGGCACTGACCGGAGCTGGCTGCGGTGTTGCCGTCAGTGGCACGGGTGTCCTGGTCCGTGTCGCTGCCCCCCTGCTCGGGCGTGCTGCTGGCCCAGTCGGTGTGGTACCCCGTCTCCTGGTCGTCAGGCACGCGCCCCGTCAGGCGCCGCTCCATCACCAGGCGCAGAATGTCCGTGGCCCCGCCCTCGCTCTCGCCCTCCTCCCACGTCTCTTTCCCCACTAGTCTGCCTTCGCTCTCACCCTCCTCACTGCACCTGTCCTTAGCCGTCCCCTGGATCTGCCTCTGTAGCTCCTCCTCTTCCTGTGGAGTGACCTCTGCTTTCAGCACCTGCCCAGTCAAACTCACTGCACATGTGAGGTCAATAGGCTCCGCCTTCACTTCCTGATTGACACTCGATCTCCTCTCCCTGTGATCACAGTTGGGCTGCACTGGGATGTCATCACAGGATAGACTCGCATGTGGGCTGCTGAGATAGCCCATGGAGATATCTTTTAGGCGACCTGGACCAGCCTGGGCGGCCCGTTCCTCATTGGCCCAATCCACATAGGCAGTGCATTCCTGGGGCTCTTGCTTAAGCGCAGATGGTCTGTAAATCCCACTGCACATGTCTGCAGAATCCTCTGGGAGGGGCCGTGCCTGAGCCGTGGCTTTGCAGCCATGATTAGAGTCCACCGCAGAGCTGGCTCCCGCTGTACTAAAGCTGCTGCAGAGAGAGGCTCCGTTTGTCATTTCAAACCGGGGCTTCTGAGGAACACTTTTCTTAACAGACTCCTTCGCGCTGGAGGACTTCTTGCTCCCTCCAGCATCTCTGCCTCTCTTATGGGGCTTTCTCTCTCCATCCAATGCACTACTCTTTTCGTCTTTCCTCCTCTTCCCCTTCTCTTTATTGATTCTCTTTCCCAATTTCGCGCCCAGCTTAGCTCCTGCAACCCTCTTGGATGGGGTGGGGGCATAGTACGACTGTGGGGATGAGAAAGAAGCCCAGTCTTCACTGTGGTGTGGGCTGCATGTGCTACTGTCCCTTGGCACACTGTCATTACATTGCCATTCCTACAGAGGGAGACAAACAGGAGACGTTGCACACTCACTCACCACTGTATTTGTTTTTCGAAAAAAGGACGTTCTGCAAGTTACATAGGCACCCCGCATACATTAAAGTTCTTACAGCTACGAATTTGTCATGTTTTAAAGGAATGTCAACACCGCTTTAGTTTGCAAGCACAATGTAATCCAGTGTTAGCACAGCCTACCTCATTGGGGTACGGAATGTAGCCAGCATAAGCCAATACGAAAGTGCAGAACTGGTTGAAGTCTTCCACGGTGCGTTTTCTCTTTCCCTGTGGGGAAAAAAAAAACATATTCCCGACTTTTTAAACATTCGTGGCATATCAAACACCCCAAAGGAAAGCAACGTGAGCTCGCGCCACTCCGGACACGCAAGCAAACGCAACCATTGTCTGACAGCAAAAGCAACGCGCGGGAGACACTGTCAGAGCTGCCAATCAACTGTGAGCTTCATTCGACCGTGCCATTATGCCTATTGCATAAGACAAATCCGAAATATAAACGCATATGCGTAATAACCGGTAACCCTCTATTCAACGCATATACCGCCACCAACGCCCTTTCACAAGTGTCTGGAACAATGGCGAATCATCAATAAAGCAGTATCTGTCGGGATTTACGACTATTCGGCAACAAACTGAAGAGTGAAGAGAAATTCACTAAACAACCTTCTATTTGCCAGTGTCAAGAAAATTGGAGGTAGTCTGTAGGCTACATTTTTTCACACGAGCTAAGTGATATTCTGAAAATCTTTCAAAAGAAAATATCGAAGTCAGACAATTGACAAGCATCATAACTCAATGGGGGATACATTCAAACCACATTGTTGCACAAAACCCGACTTTAAACACGCAACATCCAACTTCTCGTCACGGACCGATTAATGATGTGGACAAAAAATAGTGACGGGATGTTATTCGACGTGTTTCTCTTACTTGCGCATAGCATACAGGCTACATACATCCAATTTATCTCTTTCTATTATAGACAAATAGACGAAATGTAGACACTTTAACCACTACCCATGAGTTACAAGAGCAGCCTTTAACCTCAAGCTTTCCGTTAGGAAAGAGCTAAAGATACCCGATACATGGTAGCCTATTTTTAAAACAGCCTAGCGCACACATGGAAGCAACACGAGACAAAATGTGATAACCAAGTAGTAAGAAGGCTATTTTTCTTCGTGGCGTAAATGTAGCTTTCGTGTACATTACATTCGCATAGGTGAAACATTTACACTCAAACCAATACTACATTTGCTTTCATTAAGTCCGGTAAGCAGCATTAGGCTAAACGTTAGGACTCGAAGCAGTTATACAAGAGTAGTATAGGCTACTATTGTATCTGGACTGAAGGAAAGTAGCCTAGTCTATTCGAGAAGATGGTGATGATTAAAAACGAAACACCAAAGTGTCTGCATGTCGAGCATACAATAAAGCAGCAATCATGGCTTCAAGGCAGACATCTGAACAAAGCATAACTTTTCACCTCATCTTATAGTCGCGGTAAGTTAATCATCATCTAGACTGCGCAATTTCCACGCCATTCTACGTCTTTCACCACTAGCCTATGCAGCTACGTACTATTTAAACATAGCCTAAGCAATGGGTTACATTGCTGACAACATGCATAACCACGCACATCCCTCTTTTCCGAAATCTTACAACATAATTCCACCTTTTATCTAAAGATGGCGTCCGTGGTAGCCTACTTGTAACCTGTCGTTGCTGGGGCGGTCATCGAAGAATGACAAATTAAAGAATCGAACAAAGACTGGCTTCGAGAAACGAGGAGCTTTATTTGCTCTGTACCACTATGCAGCCCGTAGTTTACTACATTGTGTCAACAACCTATAACAGATAACTCAAAAGGCTAACTAGCCTAGTGTTGTTATGAGTGAGAAAAAAGTCGAGAAAAAGGTAGCATACAAACCAAACCTTTACAAAATAACGCGTCTTCAAATAGGCTAATGCGATCATCACATATGTGACAGGTGAAATACGACAAACAAGTTTATGCGGTGTTCAGCCACACGAATGTCCATTATTACACTCGGATTCCTCGATGCTCTTCCCTAAGTGCCGGATGAAATAGGACAACATCGATGTTGCTACGAGCTATAATAGCCTAGCATATTAGTCGTGGTTCTACTTAGATTCGTGAAAAGAACACGCAGTCCAGGTCCGAGACACACGTAGCCTACACACAGTTTGCATTCGTATGTTAGGCTAATCTTGTTTTACAATAGCCTACACGTTACTGAATAACTTTCAAAAAACCGAATAAACTACACACAAATTAAATGTTGCTTTTACTTTTACAATATTTAAAATAAAGCATCATAGGCCACTTTACCTGGGTCAACATGTTTTAATGTCAGAACAGCCTACCCAAAAGGGGATTTTATAGGCTACGTTGTTCTTGCACTCTCACTCGTTTGCAGTCCTTGGTTATTCTCGAATCGATGGGAAGGGCAGGTCTTCTTTACAAGTCAAGGCAAAAATAAAAAAGCATCGATAAACATCTTTAATTCAACTAAAATAATCCTCGGGGCCACATGGCATCTTTTCCCTATTGGTAGTAGCTATATCATTATGGCAGGAAATAATGTTTTAGAATCGAAAATAGAAAAGGCTTCGCAGACGTCAGATCGTCTTCGGCAACCGGGTCCAACAATCCGGTTGCAGATGGTTTTGTGTTTTCAAACAGGAAAGATGTTTTACATTAAGAAAACATGAGCTATAATCAACCAACTGACTGGTAGCCTACACAATCAGCTGTGATATTTTTCTGACAGTGAAGTAATATCGGCTAACTCCAAATAGAAAAAAAAACTCCGCTTCAGTTCCAACGACCTGCTTCAGATTTTTTAAATCCCAAAAACCTTCACTTTAAAAAGTGAGATGGTAGTCTACGACTGGTGGTTTTGTATCCGTCTGTGAATATTATTTTCTTCAGTTTTTGTCACCATCCTCTCAGCTGGAGCAGTTAAAAATCAATGCTTTAAAAAGGAGAATGAAAAGTACACTAATGTATGAGAGAGACGGAATGATCGCATTCTATCAGTGACATCACTCCGGCGAAAGGACAGGACTTCTCAATCTGAATATGGGGTGACCAGAGTAATCTAAAACGTGACTAAACGTGTCTGAAACCACATCTTATCACAAGTATACACTATATAATTGAATTTAGTGACATTTGTTTCCTTCAGAGGTACAATTTCTTCCGAAAAAATCCCCTCTGGGACATTTATTAAAATCTACTTCCTTGTGAACCCCCCGCCGATTAAAAAATTAAAACGTCCATCAGCTGGCAAAATGCCACAACATTCGTTTACTTCATTCAGTTGTCTATATGTTCTCGTAGTCTGACCATATTGTTGTATATAACCTTTGTTTTCCAGCGTCTGGCTCGATATTGCACTGTTAGTGGGTTTGGTATTGCTCTTGCAATTTTGAGCTTTTAAGAACTCTGGTTTTCGTGAATTTTCAACAGATGAAATTCCCTTTCCCAGTCGAACCGGGTTCTTGGTGGCGCTAAATTTACCAACAGCTCAGACTTTCGCGGGACTTCTGCCTTTCATTGTAGGCTATGACGCGCTGATGCAGTCAGATAGGCGATAGGCTACGCTTTACGCTTTTTAGGCGATACTGCTGAAATGAATTAATGAAATAATATAACAAATGTAAATACTTGCTTTATGTGTGCATTAGCCTATAGCCTATATGTATTTAATATAACATGCTATATATATATATATATATATATATATATTGGCTGTACGAAATCCAGCAAAATTCCGTAAAACTGCATGCAGACATGAGCTGATCGTTAAAGTACTTTTTATTTTAAAAATAAAATATATAGCCTATAGAAGACTTATTTTCGATTTTAGTTAAGATAGTTAGCTGTCCCATAGGACTCGCGGCCCTATTCATTGTATCGATTATGCAGCTGAAGTAGGCTACTCCAGCACATATTGCCCGACAATTTGGAAAAACAGTGTACAGCCGATTACATAACAATTTGGTAATCCCTCTGGATTAACAGATGTCCAAACACGAGACAAGTCTCTGAGAGCCTTCGACCGTAAAGTGGAGAGTTTTGTCCCGCAGAAGCATGCCTGAAACGGCGAAAATCAAGTTAAGATGTATCGTGAGTGCAATTTGGTCACCATTCGAGAAAGTCGTGACCAATTTGACAGCAGCCTACATCAGTGCAATACTGTACTGTTTATTGATGGTTCCGTTAATTTCCGGAAATTAAAATTTTTTTTACTTTACCATTAAAAATCCAAACTTCAAAACAGGAAATGTTAAAAGTAGCTGTATCCAAGAAGAATGGATTACAAGATGCGTTTTTGTGGTGTGGATAATTGTTTGTTATTATATTCATTTGGCAACATTAAATGGTTTATTATGTCAAGAAAATCCAGACTTTTGCAGTTCTAATTTAGAATGATTAATTTTGACAAATGTAATGAAATTGGTTTCATTAAGCAAACTTTTTTTAAATTAAAAATTTTAAGAACACTCGCTTATTTGCCACTGACTGGCTAGACACAAGATACTGTTTTCCATCAATTAGATTTGAAAGAGAATTCAGCGAAGATATGAAAAACATTAAGGCAAATCCTCTACAACAGACGCCACTTTTTGAGATGCCAATCAGAAATTTGACCCACCCACTAAGCAGCACAAAACAAACACAATACTCTAAAATGGTTAAACTTCTGTGACATCTCCCTGTCCCCTATAATGAAAGGGTTTGTAATCAGTGATTATCAGGTGGGTTAAAGTTCTGACGAGATGCTAAAAGCATCCTCACGCAAACCATTGTGAACACAGCGCTAAATATGCATGTCTATGACCGCGAAGCAATTACTGTGATCATTGATCACGTGGATATTTCATTAAAAAATGTGGTGAGGCGTGTTAAGTACATGGTGAAGCAGGGTTCGGGGGAAAAAAAATCCATAACTCATGAACGTTCAGTGTTATTTTATCAGCATGTTGTTATGAATATTTATAACCGCTATTTATAAGTTAAGTACACCATTAAACATGAGAAAACTGACTTATGATCATTTTTAAATAAGTATTTATATATTTATATCCTGCTCCACCATGGTAAGGTGGATTGTTTTGTCCACACATTGGTGTGAGTAGGGCTATCACCTGCTGAAACAAACGCGAATTTGCTCATACCGAACCAACTCCTCCTGCTCTTTAACACATAGTCAATAGCAGGATGCAATAAACGCAGCTAAACTTCATAGGTGATAGTCCTGCCCAGCCATCCCATCACGGACGGGTTAACTACATGGATAAAACTCAGAAATAAATATCATCAGTAAACACTCAGTCTGCCAATGAGTTGGGGTGGGTCTCTGCTGGTTGCCATGGACATCTGGGTGAGACTGTCAAACGATGGATCAAAGGAACTCGTACTTCGCCCCAGCCATGGTCCTAGCCTCAAGAGTTCGGACTGAACCATGGCAAGCTGAAAGATGGCAATGTGGAGGGGGCGGCGGAGAGCCCTTAGACAGACAGCTGGGGATGTGGGCGGGGTTTAGGGCTGTGTAAACTCGGGTTCAGTGTGCATGAGGACCAGGCCGTCGCTGCTGGGACGGAACAGGGCGGTCGGTAGTGTTGGTCAGTCTACGGCCACACGTGGCTGGGAGTCAGTTGATTGGTGGCTGTGGCGAAACTGGCAGTTTTGGCATGTATATGGAGACATTCGACGCGGTCTGACGATGGGGCGTGGCTGGCGTACTTCCTCACAGGTAGCCCTCCTTGCGGAACTGCTCCTGCAGGACGTCCCGGTACTCGTCGAAGCCCCCCTCCACACGCCTCACCTTCCCCCCCTCGCACACCCACAGCTCTTTACACACCAACCGGATCAGCCGCTCGTCATGAGAGACCAGAACCACCCCACCCTGCGAGAGAGAGAGAGAGGGATGGGGGAGGAGAGAGAGAGAAATGGTTACAGTCATTAAGGCTGTGTTCAAATATGCACGTTGCTTTGAAGTGAACGATTATGGGTCGCTCATCATCTCAATCATATGTCGTAGATGAACAACCAGAACTATTCACAATAATTAGTTATTTGCAATCACTCTTAAGTGAACAAAGAGTCGTTGGTTCATTTGGTTGGTTCAGTCAGTCTCTACCTTGAACTTGTTGAGCGCTTTGGCCAGGGCCTCAATGGTCTCCATGTCCAGATGGTTAGTTGGCTCATCAAGGACGTAGAAGTTTGGGCTGAGTGAACAGATGAGAGAGAGAGCAAGAGAGAGAATGGGGTTTTCATGGCTCAATTCTCATACACAGCCAGTTAATCTAAAAATATATATACACATAAGCTTCACACGTGACCGAAACCAAACCTTTCGCAGAAACACCCACAGATATATGCTCTTGATGCACGTAGGTTTGCGGGTCGCCAGCCCTGATCACTGACTGATGGGGCTCCAGAAAAGAAAGGGGAAGAAACACGACGCGACACGCGGGCTCGCTTTGCACCTGCGCGCTAATGAATTCCACAGAGGCGCGTTATCCGCGGCACTGGGCCAGCCTCCGGCTGCAGGACCCCAGCGGTGCTGCAAGCAGACGGACAGGGCGACACACACAGGCGGCCGTTCCTTACCAAGCCATGGTCATCTGAGCGAAGGCCACGCGGCTCTTCTGGCCCCCCGACAGACTGGCCACGGGCCTGGTGGCCAGCTCCCCCGTAATCCCGTACCCCCCCAGCTGGTGCCTGTACTCCTCCTCCGGCCGGCCTGACAAAGGGATGGGGAGGGAGAGAGAGGCAGGAACGGTGAGTGAGAGAGAGAGAGCAGGAGTCCCAGACGCAGTCTCCACGATGAAGGACAGCTGGTCTGTGTGTGCGTCGTCCTTCAGGAAGTTGCTCTGTGTGGCTCTAGTCAATCAGTGATGGCTCTGCTGCTCGCCTGAATGAAACTAACCTGCCCGGCTGTGTGAGGGCACGTACATGCCAAAGTTGTACCGTATCTTATGTTCAGACATGGATATAAATTAACCAATGGCCTGTTGTGAGCTCGGGAGCAGCACCTGGGAACTTGTTGAGCAGCAGCTCCACTGAGCACACGTTGAGATCCAGCTGGTCCACATGGTGCTGGCTGAAGTAGCCAATCTTCAGGTTCCTGAGAAAGAACACCAGAGCTTACTCACAGTCACTGAACAGTCTCACTCTCACTCTCTGTCTCTCTCATACACATGCATATGCATATACCCATGTCATTTACTAAGAGATACAGACAGTGTTATACACAGAATCTCATTTGTGTTCACACTGAGTCAAAGCGTCATGACAAACACCTGTCAGTGCTCACCTGTGGGCTTGTCGAATTCCACTGACAGGCGTCAGCTCCCCCATCAGCAGCTTCAGCATGGTGGACTTCCCTGCCCCGTTCTCCCCGACCTGAGAGGAGGAGATGGAGGAGAGGGGGATAGAAATGCGAGAATGTAGTCAGACCCAGGTAGCTGACACACTTTCACATTTATGCTGTGGTTTCTGAACAGTCAGACCAGTACATTTGTTGATTCCAAATTTAAAAGTTGACAAGTAAATGAACACTGCGCTGCTAGCATCAGCAGGTAATATCACTACTGACAACAATATTGGCTGTACTTATGAAGTTTGAGATCTTGAAATAACAATAATAGCAATAGATTGCTGTTGGCTGTATAAGGCTGTGTCAGGGTCAGTAGTTCTTGTAGCACTGTACGCATGGAAAGCGGAGTCAGGGCTTCTGGAGATACGTACAATGCAGATTCTGGACTCCAGGTCAGCAGACACGCACAGCCCAGTGAACAGCCTCTGGCTGGGGTTGTAGTAAAACTCCACCTCGTCCAGCTGGAGCACCGGGGGAGACAGCTTCTCAAAGTTATCTGGAAACCTGAGACAGACAGACAGACAGACAGACAGAGGTAGACGCAGGACAGTAAGCCGACGCCGCACACTGACGAGCACCGCACACCGATTCATTCTAATCACATTTCCCTCACCGTAACACGACTTCAGTCTCCTTCTCAATGGGTTTGAGTTCAGGGCTGTGGGGAAGAGAGCAGAGATTTAACACTAAATAATTCAATGCATATTTATTAAAGCGGTGAAATGAAATGATAGCATCCGAGCCCGAAGCGGACTGAAGGCCGGCTGGTTGATTGCGGACCGGATGTGCACTCACAGTTTCTCCAGCAGTTTGAGCTTGCTCTGCACCTGCGCTGCCCTGTTAGCATTGTACCGGAACCTGTCGATGAACACCTGAGAGGGACAGAGAGAAAGAGCCAGTTCATTAAGTGTGTAAGACCTCTAGGAGAATTTCAGAAACCCCTAAGGGACAGGGTGAACACTACAAGACATGCATATTGCACATAAAAAAATCAACAGCTAGCTCCTGATGTCAATGAACAAAGAGTCCATCCATCCATCCATTATCTATACCCGCTTATCCTGAGCAGGGTCGCGGGGGGTGCTGGAGCCTATCCCAGCGTGCATTGGGCGAGAGGCAGGAATACACCCTGGACAGGCCGCCAATCTATCGCAGGGCACAAAGAGTATGATAATGATGGTCCCTTGTAAATACATCACCTTTAACTTGCAGTGGACTTTGCGATCACTGCAGTCAGTTGTTATTAGGGAAAAGTAAATGAAGGTGCAGCAATCGCAGATTAGTTCTGGATGTATTTAAATAGACGCAACACATCAAGCAACCAGAAGAATGGATCCAGGACTGGTTTATTCATGGCTGTTGCTTCAAACTGCAATTACATAAGCTTTTGAGACACCTAGGGCGCCAATGTGTGTATGTGAGTGTGTCAGTGTAGCAAAGTATCAAGTTACAAATACCTTATTAAATAGACAATTAATAAACATATCCAGGAATTGCCTAGCTAGCTATTAATGTGTGGATATAAGATAGTGTATTATATTACTAACATATTTATCATGATTTTGTTATCTGGAAACATGGTTGTCTGAATAAAACAGGTAGCCTTACTGCGGCTGTGGGATAAGGGGGGTGCACAAAAATGCCAGGGTAGTATTTAAGTTTGTGTCATTGTGCTTGGAATCCTTTTGCATGAGACATAGAGAAACATGCAAAAGGACATTAACCAGGGAGATAACAGAAACAGTTGTGTTGTTTAGCCACAGTAATACATAAAGTCTACATTACTTTACACAGGTATTTGACAGCTTGACCTTTCTCCACCCATAGAAAATATAGTTTTGAATCTTTTCCAGTAGAGAATGCGTGTGTGTGTGTGTGTGTGTGTGTGTGTGTGCGCACACGTATGCGTGTGTAATGTTTGTGAGACAGTGTGTGTGTGTATATATATATGTTTGTGAGAGAGAGCCTTTGTGTTCAGTACCTGGATGTGTTCTCTGTACTGAAGCTGTGCTTCATACTCCCTCTGCTGGTTCTTCAGACGGTCCTCCTTGGTCTTGACAAAGTTCTCGTAGTCGCCACGGTAACTCTCCAGGCGCTGCGAGTGTAGGTGGATGATGTCTGTTACTACAGCATTGAGGAAATTCCGGTCGTGGGAGACCACCAGGATGGTTGACTGCCATGTCTGAGTGCGGGGGAGAGAGAGACAATCAGACATGTGAGTGAGCAGCCCAGCCATACTCCACTGACATGTGTGTGCACTCTGGGTGTGGACTGAAGATCCGGACTATTGTTCAGGATTGCAGTTGGCCGCTGAGGGGGGGAATACCTGGAGGTAGTTCTCTAACCACAGGATAGCTCTGACATCCAACATGTTGGTGGGCTCTGAAAGAGAAAGATGGGGTGGGAGAGAGAGAAAGAGAGAGCAGAGGAGTGACAAGAGTGGCAAGTTCCAGTGCAAACACAGATTCCTACATTTTATTTGACTTCACTGTCAGTTTATATATATATATATTTTTTTTTTTTTAATGTTTGTCCACTCACCATCAAGTAGCAAAAGGTCAGGCCTAAAAGAAAAGGAAAGACCCATTAGTCACACGATCAGCTGAGAATCCCTGAATCAGAGATTCAGAGACAGAGGAAGAATCAAAGTAGACGAGAGAAGAAAAAGGGAAGAGGGAAGGAAAGGGCAAACCGGGAGAGAGACAGGGACACTAGCGACGGGCGCTATGGGAGCTTACTTGGCAAAGAGGGCTCTGGCCAGTGCTAACCTCATCCTCCAGCCTCCTGAGAACTCCCTGTAGCACAGAACACATTGTATCATTCACGTGGGGCTTTATTAGAAAATTTGCCAAAGCATAGTAAGTAAGTACACAAACAATGATATGAATTTTTTGAAACAATTTTATGTGCTCACAAACATATACATCCAGCATGTGCAAGGTACTTATGCATGGCTAGCAAATATATCCTTTTCATAATGTTTTCACATTTTCACTTCAGAAATATGAATTCCTCTTTAACAGTGTCATGATTTAAATGAGAAATACAAGGGTGTGAAGCACAACACAATTCATTTATTGTTTTTCATTAGTTTATTTCAATTTCCTTTTCATAAACACATACAGACCCACACCAGTCTCGCTAACACACACACACACACACACACGCATTTAAAGCCATGTGCACCTACTTGGTTGTTTGCTGTTGCATTTTTGGAGAAAAGCCCAAACCCGCCAGAATGACTGAGGCTCTGGTAGAGAGAAGAACAGAGAGAGAGAGTGAGAGAGGGATGAATCACCTGAGCCTGTTCTGCTATGGAAACTGAAGAGGTGAACATGTATTCACACAAACCACATGAAAGTGAGGAGCCTACACACAGAAATGTCCAAATCCACACACAAGTATGCAAAACACATCAGGGTGTGATCAACACAAACCGACAGATGAGTAAAATACACATAAAGAAGTGTTTAAACTGTTGTTGGGCTATCAGGATGAATTTCACAATTCCAATGTCAAAAGATTCCAAGAAAATCAAATGTGTAAACAGTGGCTTCAAGCTTTTTCCCGGCTGAACATCGCCCTTACTGTGGTTCCTCACCCTCCTCCCATAATCCCACTGCTAAAATGTATTTTTATTCTGTAGTAGTCGTTTCCAAATGAGCCAACCAGCACTATAACTGGAGTATCATGTCTGAAATCTGAAACAACCGTCAATGAGGAAATGTCAGTGCTTGCATGCTAGTGGACGGTGTTACATTTACTTTTATTTGAAATGCATTCTTGGGGACAAATGACATCCCTGATGTATTGATTGCAATCTGCTGTGTGTAATACTGGCCCAGGTTTACCTGGCGGGTGCCTTGTCCGCCTCTATTTCCTCCAGTTTGGCATAAATCTCTGACAGCCGCACCGTCTCCAATCCATCCGCTCTGAAATCACAAGACAGGTGACTTACCACAAGGATTCCTCATTAGGGTGCAGGGTCAGGTGAGCTGTTGCATGTATCTGCTGTAGCATGCGGCTGCCACTGCGTTAGCGTCGCGTGCGCGCGTTCGCTCGGGACGCGGCGACTCACGTTCCGCTGGCGATGCGAGCGTTGAGCTGCCGCTCCTCGGTCAGCAGGCCCTCGCGGAGCGTGTCGCTCTCCAGCACGCTCTGCAGGGCGGCCGTGTCGTCGCCCGCCACCTCCTGCTCCACGTGCAGGATGGAGATGTGGGCCGGCACCCGCAGGCTGCGGCTCGCCAGCATCTTCAGCAGCGTGGTCTTCCCCAGGCCGTTCCGGCCAATCAGGCCGTAGCGCCGCCCGCTCGCCAAGGACAGCTCCGCCCCCTGCAGCAGAGACCTGGGCAAACCAGAAAAACAGAAAAATGTCTCTGACAAGCTGGGTCAGTGGCACTTAAACACATTCCTTGACACTTGTATATACAAACAAACACACACAGAAATAAAAAAAAAAAACCTTCACCTTCAGTGACAAACAAATCAACACACTTCCATATGGGTGGTGTAGGAAACCAAGGAATTTATAAATGGGAAAATACATAAACTCAGCCAGAGGGCTAATCCTAAAGACATAGAGATAATGATGCCCAGGTCCTCTGTCAATCTCACCGTTCCCCAAAAGAAACGTCAAAGTTCTCGATGCGGATGTCATAGCTGCGGTTCTTCCCAGAGGAGTCTACACGGTTGTCCTTTTTACTGCTGGCCTGACTGGCCGACGCTTCCTCTAGGACCCTGTGGGAGAGAATCCGCGTCAGTTCCCAGTTTACCATTAACCATAACCGCCATGACAAGGAATTCAACTGGACGGAAAAAAACAAATTGTGCGAGTGAGTGGGTGAGAGAGAGCGAGAGAGTCTCACAGCGGACTGGAGGGTTTCTGAGAGTCTTTCTCAGTCCTTTTTTCATGTTTGGCCTTCAGTTTGGCCTCGGCCTTCTCCAGCTTCTTGGCATCCACAGTCTGTGGCGAAACACGGAGGGGGTGGCAGTTGGAGAGGACAAGAGGTCCCATTACTACCGTTGTTCATAAAGCTTTAAAGACACCTCACAGTGGAAACAGAGGACAGGCCCTTACCGTGTTCTGGCCACGTTTGACCATCCAGATCCCCTGAACATCGTTACAGGCAGTGTCTGTGGGAGGGGAAAGGAGAACATGATAGAAAGAGGAGCGAGTGAGAGAGACATTATTCCAGATTATATGGACATATTTAACACACAATTCCATAATTCTGGCAATACACATTTAAATACAGCATGATTTGAGGAATGAGATTGGGGTCCTACCACAGTCAGCTGAGATCTGGGAAAGCTGCACTGGAGCATCCAGCAACACCTGCTTCTGCACAGGGTGGCAATTATTACTGCAGGAGCAGAAAGGGGGAGGGGTTGAAGGAAGCAGTTATCATTTATTGATTATTGATCATTACCAAGGGGGGGGGGGGGGGGTAATGATTGAGGACCAAGGAGGGGGGGGGGGGATTTAATTGAGGACTGAGAATTTTAAAGTAACTGCATGTGAATGTGTGCGAAAAGTATTTCCTCACAGTTTCAGTGTGTTGAACATCTGCAGGCAGATGTCTCGAATCTCCTCCTCGTTCTTACAGTCAGCAGACACCTCTTGCAGGACCCCACCAACAGCTTCAAACACCTCGTCCCCATCCTCAAAATCCGCTCCGCCACAGTCCAACACACCTTACACACACATACACCCATTACATGTCACAGATAAATACACAGATATGGCAACACTGCTATTAAAAGGATGGCAAGAAGTCACATCTGCTGTCTGACGGAGAGTGGCATGGTTTCTGACTCTATTTCCCAGGCCTGAGATCCGCAGAGGGTGAGTTTATGACTGTGACGGTGGAGGGCAGTGTGCGTCCAATCGTCAGCTAAATGCTCAGACTGTGCGCCGCAATCACCACTAGAGCTCTCTCACTGCACTCGATGATCCTGTACAGCCACTTGTGTAAAATCAATGTGATAATTCCACTATATAAAAACTACACAATGACACAGTTTAAAATAGCGAGCAGGAACTAGTTTACAGATATTCCTACTTTCCCTAGAATGTGATTGACAATCATTGACTTGCTTTCAACTCAACTAGCTAGCTATAAGAGAAGCAAACCACGGAGCAAACTAACGTTAGAACGTTCAACCTGTATAACTTTCCTTAGGGCTTCTTAAGGCTCTTTCCCCCTTGTATCTGGTTGTTGTAAACTAAACGCTAGCTAGCCTCTAGTAGCATGATGCGGTCTCTCTCATACTAGTCAGTGATTCAACATAAAACATCGGACAGGGAATTAATTTATCATTTTACATCATGTATAGACATAGACTGGTAGCTATCGGTTTTTCCTCGAGGGTCTTACCTGTGATATAATCGAAGACTTCGGTGTCAATTTCGGGAAACTCGCTTTTCAGAATATCCACGTATGTCGCCATGATACACCGGTCCTCTCGCAGTGTAAGCGCATGTGCTGATGAGTATAAAAAGTCCGTATTCACAGAATTGTGGGAACTGTAGTCTTCACAAGACATTTCGCATACGCAAAAGGTGTAGTCTAGTTCCGACGTTCTACCATAGGCAACTTGCATCTGCTTGTATTCCGTTGTTGTTTCAATTATATAAATTATCCACAGTTTTATATTCATGAATTGTCAAGGTTTTATATTTGGTGTAGGCCTATGTGGATCATTTCTGATATTTACTACACTAAGATTGCATAACGAGTTCCCAATCACACGACCCTCAGGAATGAATTCCCTGGCTTGCGGGTTTTGTAGTTTTTATTTTTAACACAGCGTCTCCAAAAGTGACAGAGAATGACAGCTGTTGCTATGAGAGGGTAAGGAAATGTAATGCATTCCTAACATAAAGACGCTCCGTTTACACGAGTATTTCAGTCAGATTTACTAAAATATTTTCTGAAAATTGACGAATTTCATTATTTGTGAAATTGTGAAAGGAATATGTGTCTCATTTATCGTTGCCTCTATGAGGATTACGCTAAGAATGTCACATCCCACGAATAACATTTGTGAAATAATCCATACTGTCATCATTATAATTGACTTACTAATAAAAAATCATTAATTCAAAGTGAATTTTGAATAAACGTACAAACGTACATATTTCACATTTATACTGCTAGTTTGCAGCAACTAATGAAGCCAGGAAAGTACCGTCATTATTACGGAAATTGCTCATACACAAAATGTTTTATATATTATCTTAAATTGTAATGGAATTAATATACAGTTTGAGTATGCCATTGAGGATCAAAACTCATTAACATATGGTAATAGATCCAGTTCCCTAACCATAACAGTCAGCAGTATTTTTTTTTCAGTTTATTGCGGTCATTTAATGTTCCTGTTATTTTGCATTCCATCAACACAAGTCACTATCATAACCTTTCTTTCATAAACTTTTTCAACACGATCGCAAAGTTTTTCACAGTAGCTTTACTTGCGCTTTCGTATTTTATCAGAATTTATTTTACAACTGCGTAGAATACAAAATGAAAGCCTGATACTCAATTTCTTGTGTCATTGTTGCCTTCATGGTATTGTCACATTGTGTACTGGATTCCTTGGAATTTTATGTTTTCAGAAATCAGTGTTCGGCGTTGGAGATGACGACACTCAAATCAGAGCACTTTGATGTGCCCGTGGTCAGTCCCTACCCTTTTATGTTTGAAGCAAGTGCGCATACTCAGTGCCCTCACTGTCCAGTCCCTCAGACTTACCCTAGTTGCTGCGCACGCGTGGATCTACTCCGCTGGTTGTGTGGAGCAGAGAGAGACAGTTGGAGCTAGCTGTGTAATGGCGGCCTCGGTATTGCTGTCTACGGAGAGCCCGGGACCCAGTTTTGCGGTCGGCAATACCAGAGTGCCAGTAGCCCCCGGTAACGGGCCAGGGGCAGTGGGACCCGCCTCTTGGAACCGTTCGCTGGACAGGGCTTTGGATGAAGCTGCGGCCACCGGCTGCCTGAACCTCAGCGGCAGGAAACTGAAGGAGTTCCCGAGAAGCGCCGCCAACCACGACCTCTCAGACACTACCCGGGCCGGTATGCAGCGATCTGGGGCGGGGAAAATGGCTCGGATAGCAAGGGAGTGCTGGAATAGATTCCCGATACTATCTTATTGGGGAAACGCAATGCTTGAGCTGGTAGACAGCCGACCTGAAGTGGATGTAGCTTTATGACGAGATGTGATATTTAATTGGCCAAGTTAAATGGTAGCTGTGGTTTACAGACCCAAGCTGGTAAACACGAGTTTTGAGAGCGACTGACACATAGCTAGCTGTGCTGCCGCGCGCAACTTGGGGCTGCACGAAGTTGTCTAACAAGCTGCTTAGCATTCTGGCGAGGCTATGAGTAAAACGTTGATACAGACAAAGTTACAAAATAATCAAAGATGTAATCAAAACATACAGAGGAGCCATATTTTGTATGGCGTGATAGTCACGCTTAGCAGAGAATTCGTTTTGGGGTCAAAACATCTCACCTAGGGACCAGTTTGTAGCAAAGGTGTTTTGAAGTGTCCAATACAGTAGAAAGCTTGCAGGATAACGTTACCTGCGTAACCCACCCTTTGTGTACATACTGTCGGTGTACGTTCGTATGCCATGGTGCGGCCTCACTGAAAATCGCCGCCGATTTGCGGTAAAGATGACAAGAGGACATTGGATATCTATAGACTTATTTTCCATACGTGGCTTGATTATCTGTGCTGTAGGCTACGACTGAAAACAACATAGCAAATTCCATGTCAAACTAGATTAACGTACTTGAGAAACGTCAGCACGGGGTTATGGTGGCAATATTCATTTGTATTATTAATTTGTCGTGACTGTAACCATGCTGCATCTGTACAGCGGTCCAAATGCTGAGACAAGGCAAGGATTAGGCTTTGACACTTCAATACACATTCCTGCATCTCTCTTTCTCTTTCTCTCTCTCACACACACACTCTCACTCACTATCATTGTACTATTATACAATGTGTATCATACAGTGTGTGAGAGAGATACACACTGGATGATACAGTGTGTATTTGATATGTTCAGGCTTTGTGCAGGGTTGTTAACTCTATTAACTGTATGTAGATGCTGCCGCTTGACAGTCTGTATGTAGGTCAGAGAAGTTTAAGTGTTGTATTGATGGCCAGCACGGGACTGATCTCCAGTGCACTGCAACTGTTTCCATGTGAGCCAGTCTGTCACTGGCTCTCAAGTGGACAGACCAGCTGGCAGACTCACAGAGTACAGGAGAACAGAGGGATGAAGAGAGTGTACAGATTTTCAGGAGAGAGTTGAAGTAAAGGGAATGAAGAAGAGGGGAGTGAACAGAGGTAGAAGAATAAAGAAATGACTTGTGTCTGTCAGAGAGACAAGGTGATCTTGGTGGGAGGACTTGATGTTGTCAATACTAGAGATAAACTGTGCAGAAAGATTATCAATGGGAGACTAAGGAGGGATAGCTGAATGGGGATAATGGGATGAGGAGAGGCAGAGAAGGAGGGATGGTGTGAAAAGAGAGGTGGAGGAATTGCACAAATTGCTGAAAGATGTGTAAAGTGAGCAAGAGAAGGGTGGAGCAGTTTCTCCATGCGCACACGTTTCCTTGTGTTTACCAGGCCACACTGTCACATGACGGTAATTATGCCTTTTATTATCTGAGTGAGTGACAGAGGGTAGAGCCTGAGAGAGACAGCTCTTCAGATGCACTCAGACTCGCACGCGCAAAGTGCCCCGGAAGCTACACGTCTTAATGAGTAACTGAAGCGAGCTGGAGGCGTCTTTGGCGGTGCTTACGCCTGTCAAGATAGCAGTCTCGCCGTATCAGTAGATAACCCTACAAAAACATAAACATATCCGTACCACACACTGAATATTGAATCGAGATAAAGTAATATTGTCATATTTCTGTGATGATTTTATCAAAACGAGAATAGCAAAAGTAAAATGCATGACGAGGCTTTCCCTCATCGTGGAAATTCCTCCCCCCCCCGCATTGTTCAGTCACATGAGCGTTATGAGAAGTGTGTGTTTGTGTGTGTGCGTGTATATATATATGTGTGTTTATGAGTGAGTGTGTGTGTCTTGTGTGTGTGTGTGTGCGTGTATATGTGTGTATACGTGTGAGTGCGTGAGTGTCCGTGCATGCGCGTGTGTGTTTCTGAATGAGAGTATGTGTCTTGTGTGTATGTGCGTGTATATGTGTGTGCATATGTGTATACATCTGAGTGGGTGTGTGTGCGTGTGCATGCATGCACGTCTGTGTTTCTGAGCGAGTGTATGTGTTTGTGTTGCTCGGGGCTCTGTGCAGATCACTGTGTTATCTGTGTAGTGAGGGGAATTGGAGCGCACAGTCATTGCTCTGTGTGTATGTCTGCTTTTCTCCAATATGCCCCAAAGCAACAGCAGAGTCCGCTGTCAGTGTCTCAGAGAAGACAGACAGACTGACAGACAGACAGACGTGATGTGCTGTTCTGAGGCCATCAGCTGGATTCCTTCATTTGTTCCCTCTCATTTTGTGATTGGCTGTGGACTTTATTAAATCAAGTCAACACAAGGGACCTCTTGGGCCTGTTCATCGGGACAAATTTGCATTTTAGCAACCAGGAAAATCCTATTCTATCTACCCCTACTGTCCTGGGGTGTTTACAATAACAGAATGATCTTCAGAACTGAAGGATTGATATGTAAAATGAATGAACGGCTGCTTTCTTTCATTTTTCTATCGCAGACAAGGACAAAGGTAGCCACTCCAGTTCAGTGATGCTTTAGTAGCGCTTCCATATCTGTCTAACTAACCTTTTTTCTCTCAGGTTCTCTATATGACTGGAATCCCACAGATGTTTCAGTTAGATCCCTTATGTCCTCTCTCAGTCATGCGTCCAATCCTTTTTTCCACAAAACAGAAGTGTGAAATAACAGGTTTGGTGAAACTAGTGCACAGTTACAGCACTGTTGCATGTTTGGCTTCGGCTTACTCCCTCAATCGGAAGTTGGAACAGCACCCCCCCCCACACACACACACACACACGCACACACACACGCACGCACACACACCCACACCCCACCCGGCCCAATACATATGTCATTGTCGCCCCAGGTCTACATTGTCTCTGACTGGCTCAGGGATTCTCAGTGAGCGTTCAGAGTTATTCTGCAGATTCCTGGAAAAATGGGTCATCCCCTCACGCTCATTTCTAGCCGCTCAGCTACTGCGGGAGATCAGGTCCCGACAGCCGCGGCACCATCTGTGCTGGTTGGATCACTGAGTTACGAGCCCCTCCTGACTGGAGTGAAGTGTCTGTATCTGTACACCGTACAGCATTGCGTTTGGTCATTCCCAACTCCTCTGTCTCTACCCCGGTCCAGCTGTATGTTTGGGGTTGTACGGTCATTTTTCAAGTTAAGAGAAATTTTATGTGCTCCTTGGAAAAGATGTTAGCGTGGATCCCTGTGTTTGTACACGTGAACACGTATGACTATTGCAGGGAGCATATCTGCCAGCTCATTTGAACTGTTTTTGTCACAGCTCATGTTTATTAAAGATTGGCTGTGGGAGGCTTCACGGAAGAATAAAGAAGAACGACTTTCTAAATTAGTTCCTGATAAGCAATTCCATGAGCTCAGCGTATTTCTTGCTAAAGAATACATTTTTGGCCAAACCAGTGTGCTTTTGTCAAGTCGTTCAAAGTTCTTAGCCCACAAATAAAATGACGCTTTTGTTTGTTGGCTAGCCAGACTGTGATTCCCCTTATAGAACATACGTAAACACATGCTCATCAGCACAGTAAGCTACACACATCCTCTTTTGCTACTTGCTAATAGCTGGACTGATGCTAGCTGTTGCCGCTCCCTTTTGTAGCCGAGCTGTCAATGCACATGACCATATTTAGAGCAGAGAGGGGAATTCACAGCCGTGTTTAGCTTCTCTGTGAAGAAGGCCTGTGAGAGAGAGGACAGAGGGCCTGAGAAGGGTGGCACAGACCGGATGGGGGGGGCGGGGGAGTGACACTGTGCTGCTCTCACTAGATGATAGAGACAGTGGGAGAAGGTAAGAAAGGGCATTTAGAGAAAGAGATAAGTAAATAAGTGAGGAGGAGGGGGGAGCTGAGCTCTGCAGAGGAGGGGACTCTTGTTTGATGGAGCTGAGCTGGTCTCCAGTGCTTCTGGCCTGCAGTGTTTCTGTATTGTGTGTGTTTGCCTGCCTGCCCGTGTTAACTCCAGTGTCTCAGTTTCTCCGGCCCTGCGGTGAATCTCTTGTCTTTTGTTGTGTTTATTATGAAGGCCGTTTGTCCAGGGGCATCAGTGCTGGTGCTGCTTCTCTCTCAGGTGTCTGCCTTACTCTCTGGAGCAGTGTGTGTGTGCAGAGTCTGCACCTGCGTGTGTGTATGACTGTGTGTGTGTGTGTGTGTGTGTGTGTGTTTGTGTGTGTGTATGTATGTGTGTGTGTGTATGCGTGTGTGTGTGTGTGTCTGTATGAGTGTGTACCTTTGTGACTGTGAATGCGTGTGTGTATGAGTGTATATGAGTGTGTGTGTGTATGTATGAGTGTGTATAAATGTGTGTGTGTGTATGAGTGTGTGTGTGTGTGTGTGTGTGTGTGCATGAGTGTGTGTGAGTGTGTGTGTGTGTATGAGTGTGTATGAGTGTGTGTGTGTGAGTGTGTGTGTGTGTGTGTGTATGAGTGTGTGTGTGAGTGTGTGTATGAGTGTGTGTGTGTATGTGTGTGTGTGTGTGTATGTGTGTGAGTGTGTGTGTGTGTATGAGTGTGTGTATGAGTGTGTGTATGAGTGTGTGTGAGTGTGTGTGTGTATGAGTGTGTATGTGTGTGAGTGTGTGTGTGTGTATGAGTGTGTATGTGTGTGAGTGTGTGTGTGTGTATGAGTGCGTTGTGGGGACTCCAGCGGATGAAGCAGCTGTGAGAGCAGCCCTTCCTGCATCCCGGATCCCACTCACAGCTGCACAGATAAATATAGACAGGAGCTGGAAAAGCCATCACTGTGCACAGCATCCACTCTGCAGCTTACACACACACATGCATAATCACACAAACATACACACACACTCTCACTCATACACGCACACACCAACACCCACACGCTCGCACATGCACACACACATACCCACACACACACACACACACACACACACGTGTACACACACACAGACACACACACACACACACACACCCTGGCATGTGACCGTGTCTATCCATATACACAAGCTGCAAAAACACTCAGCTGTGTGCAGACGTACAAACCTTTAACCCCCTGAGCACAAACAGACAGCCATGTGCAACCGCAGCTAGCACTTACTAATACGCACAAGAACTGCCTGCATTCATTTAGATGCACACGCCATAACACTCATATGCACACATACCAGACATGAGAAATGTTTGGATTTCAGAGATAATTACATATAAATTCATTTCATGCTATGTGTGTGTTTGTGTGTGTGTGTTATTTCTTCAGAGCTTCAGTTTTGCAGTTATGTGGAGGATTACTCCATAAAAGCAACACGCTGGAAAGATGAGGCATGTTATCAGAGATGTTAGAGGCACACATGTACATGGTATGCATGCAGCGTGTGTTTCCTTGCTGTTTTTGTGTTGCGTGTGAGCACGTCGGCTGTGCACGGCCGTACTGTGAGTCTGTGCGTGTCACATGCAGTGCAGATGCACTTTAACACGCCGGGGTGAGGTCACCGCGCAGCGCTGTGTCCAGACTGAGCCGTCCGCGCGCCCCGCCACGCCGTTCTGCGTGCGAGCAGGCCGCGGTAAACATCACATGATCCAGTCGCACCCGCAATTAGGGTTTACCATGAGCTCTGAGAGGAAATGAAGCCAGGGCGCGTTTGCAGAGTGTTACTGCGGCACGCGGTCTGGATAAAGCAGAGGAAACACTCCCACCTCCGTGCTCATCGTCACTGCGGGCCTAAGCATTCACTCCTCAGCTTCAGCAACGTGTAAACGCCAGCTGAAGCCTTTAAAACCTTTTATGATCAGATTCAGTTTAAATGTGGGGGGAGACCAGGGCCTTGTGCCGGGAACAGGAGGCCCTGTGGACAGTATCTCTGTGCAGCGTGCGTGTGTGTCTGCCAGCGCTGCGTCCTTCAGAGTGGGGCTGTTAGGCTGCGAGCGGCCTGCACCTGAAAGCCGGCGGTTATCACGGTGGCGCACAGCGAGAGCCGCTGCGGTTCAGAGACGCGGACGCCGCGCGCTATTTATACACCGCGCGCGAGAGAGAGCCACGCAGGCCGCCTGGGGACCGAGGGGAAGCACACCCCCGCTCTCTCTGCAGCTTTCCACCAGCCTCGCCGGGTATTTATACCTGCGTCAGTGTGAGTGTGTGTACTTGTGTGAGTGTCTGAGTGAGCGTGTGTGTACGTGTGCGCGAGTGTGTGTACGTGTGCGCGAGTGTGTGTGCGTGTACGTGTGCGCGAGCGTGAGTGTGCGCGAGCGTGTGTACGTGTGCGTGTGTGTGTGCAGCCATGCTCACGTGCACATTTTTGCACCTGTTAGTGAGTTCTTACCTCTTCCTCTTCAGGAAGAACAGTAAACATGTTTGGAGGGTGAGAGGCCTTTGTCTAAGCAGCTGAAATGTACACAGATTGACAGGAGGAGCAGTCACTGAAATGTACACAAGGGGAGCAGCTGCTGAAATGAACCTGGACAGCATGCAGACGCAAGCCTAAAAATCCTGTATAATAAGGCTTTCTAGTGTGCCACAGGAAGCATGAGGAGCTGTGTGCATATTAATGGCACCACTGCAAAATGCGCTAATACAAATCATGTGTGTTCTCTGTGATGTCAGCTAGCTAAGTACCCAGTTTCATAAATAAAAACGCTAAATTTCCAGTGAAAGTCCACCCCGGGCCGAAGGCAGTTTGGAGAGGGTTCCGCTTTGCGCGGTTCGGCTCGGTGCAGCGCGGTCCCGTCGGCGGTAAAGGGTGTCTCACACGCCCCCCCCCCCCCCCCTCTCTGTGCAGACCTGTCCCGCAACCGGCTGCCGGAGCTCCCTGTGGAGGTGTGCATGTTCGTGTCTCTGGAGCACCTCAACCTGTACCAGAACTGCCTGCGCTCTCTACCCGAGAGTCTGCTCAACCTGCAGGCCCTCACCTGCCTCAACATCAGGTAACGCACAAATGCACACCGTATCACTGAACACACACCGCCACTGAACACACACCTGCACACAGACACACACAGTATCACTGAACACACACCGTCACTGAACACACACCTTCACACACAGTATCACTGAACACACACCTGCACACACACTCACACACAGTATCACTGAACACACACCTGCACACACACTCACCCACAGTATCACTGAACACACACCGCCACTGAACACACACCTGCACACACACTCACACACAGTATCACTGAACACACACCTGCACACAGACACACACAGTATCACTAAACACACACCTGCACACACACTCACACACAGTATCACTGAACACACACCTGCACACACACTGACACACAGTATCACTGAACACACACCTGCACACACTCTCACACACAGTATCACTGAACACACACCTGCACACACTCTCACACACAGTATCACTACACACACACCTGCACACACTCTCACACACAGTATCACTGCACACACACCTGCACACACTCTCACACACAGTATCACTGAACACACACCTGTACACACTCTCACACACAGTATCGCTGAACACACACCTGCACACAGACACACACACAGTATCACTGAACACACACTCACACACAGTATCACTGCACACACACTTGCACACACTCTCACACACAGTATCACTGAACACACACATGCACACAGACACACACTCTTTCACACAGTTTCACTGAGCACACACCTGCACACAGACACACACTCTTTCGCACACAGTTTCACTGAGCACACACCTGCACACAGACACACACAGTTTCACACACAGTATCACTGAGCGCACACCTGCACACAGACACACACTCTTTCACACACAGTATCACTGAACACACACCTGCACACAGACACACACTCTTTCACACACAGTTCACATATCATTGATCTGCATCACTCCTCTTTCAGGGTCACTGAGCTCTGCTCTTGTGGCCCCTTTTCCACCACAGGAACCTTTTCTGGAACTCAGGACCTTTTTTTGCTGAACTCAGGAACTGGTGCTAGCAGTAATTATTGGCACCCGGATCTTTCCAGCATTTAAACTTTTTTTACACAGCCCTGTGCATGCTGGGATTTTATTTGATTAATGGCTGAGCTCTTCTACTTGCTTCCCCCAGCTGTTTCCATTTTTTGTGTTTTTGAAAAATATATATTTTGAGAAAAGCTGAGGAGCTGTTCAATTACCTGGTGGAAAAGTTCTGGAAAAGGTTCCTGTTGTGGAAAAGAGGCTATTGTTCTCTACAAGTCATTTTTCCCTTATATGGAGCCCTCTCTCTCTCTCTCTCTCTGTCTGTCTCTCTCACGCACACATGTATACAATTCCCTCTCTTTCTTTCTTTCCCTCCCTTTCTTTCACAAATGTATATAATTCCCTCTCTCACTCCTTGCCTCCTTCCTTCCCTCTCTGACACATGTATAATTCCTTTTTCTTCTCTCTCCCTCTCTCCCTCTCTCTCTTTTCCTTCCTCCCTCCCTCCCTCTCTCCCTGTCCAGTCGGAACCAGCTGAGCACCCTGCCAGCCCCAGTGTGCAGTCTGCCTCTCAAGGTGCTGATCGCCTGCAACAACAAGCTGGTGTCTCTGCCTGAGGAGCTGGGCCAGCTGCAGCAGCTCACTGAACTGGTGAGTCACCCGCACTGAGGATATGCATGCACAGTACTGACACTATATACTGTTACACTGCACTGACCATGTACTGTTACACTGCACTGACCATATATACTGTTACACTGCAATGGCCACATTCTATTACACTGTAATGAGCATGTACTGACACTGTACTGACCATATATACTGTTACACTGCACTGACCATATATACTGTTGCACTGCACTGACCATATGCTGTTACACTGCACTGATATTGTTACGCTTTACTGATGATACACTGTCACACCGTTTGGAGGATGAGTCGTACTGGACGTAATGCGTCACTCTTCCTCTCTCCCTCTTCCTCTCCCCGTGTGCCAGGACGTGAGCTGCAATGAAATCCAGACGCTGCCTCCCCAGGTGGGCCAGCTGGAGGCGCTACGGGACCTCAACATCCGCCGAAACCACCTGGTGCGCCTGCCCCCAGGTTAGTGGCCTCCCCCCTGGCCTCGGGCCTCAGAGCTCCACAGCCAGAGGGCTACCTGCCCCCGGGTCCCCCCCTGCCCACCTTAGAGCCCTTACGCTCAGAGTCAGGTCTTTCTCTTCACAACAGCACAGTGAGAGTGACAGGTCCAGGAATCATAAAAAATAGCTTCTTTGGAAACTACTGTAAGTCCTCATCAGTTGGCCTGTGCTACTCTTATCTTCACCAGTGGGTGGCGATGTGTCTCTCAAAGGGAATGCAAATCATTTTGGATGTGCTGCTTTTGGCCTGTATCCAGTTCACCTAAAGGCGTAGACCAGCTGAAATCCTCATTATTTAGTAGCACAGTAAAGGGGCGTGTTGGGGACGTGGAGAGGCTCATCTGGCTGAAGCGCACGTGGGGCTGTGGTCATGGACAGACGGGTCGTTCAGCAGGATGTTCCTCGTCTCACTGCACCTTTCTGTGACTGCTTTATCAGGGAGGTCATTCATATTGGCCAGTCAGGAGTCTTCTGTTGTCTGTTTTCCATGGTTTGTAAATGCTACATGCAGCAGTACTGATTAAAAAGCGGTCAGTGAAGCTCTAAATGATGCAGTATTCACATTGGTTTCATACTGACGCTGCGCTGGTTTTCACACAGAGCTGGCTGAGCTGCCCCTGGTGCGTCTGGACTTCTCCTGTAACAAGGTGACGTCCATTCCAGTGTGCTACCGCAACCTGCGTCACCTGCAAAGCATCATACTGGACAACAACCCCCTACAGAGCCCGCCTGCACAGGTAACACGCGTGCACACACACACACACTCTCTCACACACATGCAAACACACACACACACACACTCTCACACACACACACACACACTCTCTCTCTCTCACACACACACACACACACTCTCACACACACGCAAACACACACACACACACACACACTCTCACACACACACACACACACACACTCTCTCTCTCACACACACACACACACACACATGCAAACACACACACACACAGACACACCCTAACACACACACGCACACGCAGACACACCCTAACACACACACACACACACACACACACACACAGCAATGTTTATAAGGACAACAGCCACACCCAGAATTGTGTCTCATCAGATATATTGAGCTGAGTGACTGAGTGCTTTTCCAGGGGAAGTGTGCTTTATCTGAGTGAAAGCCGTTGTTTCCAAGGAAGACTTCTGGTTCTGAATCCAAGGGAAAAGTGTTCTGGGTGCAATGAGGTGTTAATATGTGTTGATCTTCTTCTCTGTCTTTCTTTCTCTCTCTCTCCCATACAGATTTGTATAAAGGGGAAGATTCACATATTTAAGTATCTGAATATAGAGGCATGTAAGACTACGCCGGATTTGCCAGACTTTGACCGGAGACCGCTGGCCTTCGGATCCTGGTAAAAGGGGAAATGGGTACACACACACATGCACACAAACACGCACGCACGCACACACACGCACGCACGCACACACACATGCACGGGTGTGCTCAGTTCACACTAATTTTAACACATTTCTCCCACACCTGCACTACACACTTTGCCCGGGCTCTCAGCACAAGGTTATGGGGAGGTGCGCTTTGGCTTGAAACACGTGGTTTGAAATGGGAGCTCCATCAGGCCTTCATGTGGTGCAGGCCTGAGAGCCTGAGGTTTACCCCGTTTGCTGGGTGCTGAGTGATTCTGCAGAGGCACCTTTCTGTTCAGACAGGCTGTAACAGATATAGGCGCTCATATGCGTCACATGTGTGACTGTCTGTCGCCTGGCCTTCTGCATACCCATTTAGTGATGAATGATGATGTGTCTCTGTATAACATTAATTCATTCATCATGTGTCTCTCTATAAGATCAATTAATTCATGATGTGTCTCTGTATTAAATTAATTAATTCATCTTGCAAAATTTTACAGCAAAAGCTTATGACAAAATCAAAATGAAAAAGACATGACAGACATGAGTCAGTCTCTGTCTCTCTCTCTCTCTCTCTCTCTGTATCTCTCCCCCCCCCCCCCTCTCTCTCCCTCCCTCCCTCCCCCTCTCTCTCTTTCTCTCTCTCGCTCTCTCTCTGTCTCTCTCTGTATCTCTCTCCCCCCCCTCTCTCTCTCTCTCCCTCCCTCCCTCCCCCTCTCTCTCTCTCTCTCTCTGTCTCTTTCCCTCGCTCCCTCCCTCCCAGTGTGGAGGACTTGTATCCTGGCCGGCCATATGGGGCGCTGGACTCTGGCTTTAACAGTGTGGACAGTGGGGACAAGAGGTGGTCAGGCAACGAGGTGAGACAGAGCAGCAGAGATCCTGCTGATCCCGCTGATCATGGCGGCGCTGCAGAATAATCAATGCCCTGCTCTTCCCCAGGCTTTTTGCTGGTGTCTCACCAGCGTGTGAATTCTCAGCATTTGGGATGTTTTCAGTGTTTTAACGTAGCCTGTAGCTTGTAGCTTGTAGCCTATAGCCTGCAGCCTGTAGCCTATAGTCTATAGCCTGCAGCATGTAGCTTATAGCCTGCAGCATGTAGCCTGTAGCCTGTAGAGGGCAGTAGCCTCTGTCTCAGGCTTTGTGTTCACTCTGTAACCATCGAGACTGGAGCTCACAAGCGCCGCACCACTATTCATTGCACTGCAGTTATTCACTTATCTACTCTTCTGCTCTTCTCCTCCTATCCCTTCCTCCATCCTCCCTCCATCCCTCTCTCCCCAGCCCACGGAGGAGCTGTCTGACCTGCCGCTGCGAGTGGCCGAGATCACCAAGGAGCAGAGGCAGCGGAGAGAGAGGGAGCGGGAGGAGGGCCGAACGGGGGCCC
>NC_049212.1:17483819-17556319 GCF_013347855.1 Anguilla anguilla | reverse complement strand
TTTCTCCCCCCTCCCTCAGCGAGTGTTGGGGTCGGGCGGCGGTGTGGAGCGCGTGCGGAAGGAGGCCCAGCTCGCTGCGCAGCGGTACGAGGAGGAGAAGCAGAGAACGCGCCACACGCAGAGGGAGGCCGTCGTCAGCTACGTGAAGGTCAGTGAGTGAGGATGTTAACGGGAATGTAGTGAGTGGTTTAGGGTATGATGAGCAGGCCAGATGCTGATTGGATATCTCTGACTTTGTTCTTTCAGCACAAAGCAGCTCAGAGCCCCACCACCCTGAGCCCCACGGAGAGCGAGGTGAGCATGCGTCTCTCTCCATCCCTCCATCTCTCTGTCCCTCTGCCTTTCTGTCCTTCACCGTCTTACTTCAAAGTCAGCTGGAGATGGGGAAGTGAGGAATGAGGGACTTCCTGTTTCCTGTGTGTTCG
Source organism: Anguilla anguilla (assembly GCF_013347855.1). Classification (NCBI taxonomy): domain Eukaryota; kingdom Metazoa; phylum Chordata; class Actinopteri; order Anguilliformes; family Anguillidae; genus Anguilla; species Anguilla anguilla. Next base: position 17,555,894 of record NC_049212.1, on the reverse strand, counting down.
TGGAGCGTCGCTACTTTGAAATGTCTTTAGCTGCCCCCCCCACCCCCCAGCCTTCCCTCCCCGCTCGTGCCCCCTCCCGAAACACCCCACGGCCCTCTACCCTGCTGTGTTATTTACGTTTCCCCTTCTCCTCTCATTCCCCACCCCTTCCTCAACACGCCCCTCCCCCAGAGCCTGTACCCCTCCAGACGTTCCACTCACACCGATGACTCCGCCCTCTTCATGGTAAGGCTGAATGGAGTGACCGACCCCTCCACCCTCCCCCATTTTTACTGTCCTTAACCTGCCAATAACCTCTCACTGATAAACTCCTCCCCCTCAGTCTCTCAGCATGGGGCCTTGGCCTTGACTGTTTGGGTTTCTGCTCTGCTTAGCAGAGATGGGACTGCAGTTAATAACCAGCCTGCTGCACACTGATGCTCTCTCATTCTGTGTCTGTCTGGAATATTCTTGTCTGTATATTCTATCTCACTTCAGAGCTGAAAAGCTCTCAGTCGAAGGCTCTCTTCCTACTCTCTTTTTCCTGTAAATAAAGGTATGCATGTTCCTGTCCAGCTTTTTTATTTATTGTTACCCGTGTGTGCGTGTGCGTGTGTGTGTGTGTGTGCGTGTGTGCGTGTGTGTGAGTGTGCGTCACTTGTATGCGTGTGAAAAAGATGGCTGTTTGGGGTTTCTTTTCTTCCATAAAAGGATGGCACACGTCCAGTGTTTTTCTGTGTAAAATTCAGTCAATTCAGTCGACATTGCTAAAAGACAGAGCCTCACATGGAACGGTTGCTAATAGAGACATGATGTCACACAGCGCTGTATTCAGCCTACACTGGTGCACTCAGAGTCAATGAGAAACCGCACTGATGACCAGCTCATTCTGACCGAGTGCGGGAACCCTCCTCAGTCCTGCAGTATCGCACACAGCCTTTATATGTGAGCAGTCTTTCTGTATGCCACAGTCTTCCAATGTGTGTGGAGAATTCAGAGACCTTATGGTCGGGGAAAGGTCAGATGAAGTGTTTTCTCACTTTGAAAGAGAATCTCTTTTCAAGGGTTTGTATAATTCTCCCACAATGTACTGCTCCTAGGAATACTGAAGCTCCAGTGCTGAAATGGCTGGGCTGGTTGGCAGGCTTGCTCTCTCTTCAGGGTGCTTTGATGCTCCCTGTCTGTCTCCTGCCGCTAATGCTAACTGTTTTCAGCGCCAGCCCCTTCCTGAGGGACCTGCTAACCTCTCTTGCTGCGCAGTGTTCTGCTTGCCTAAGCTGAGACCTTCTCTTCTTTCCTCCCCACTCTGTCGCCCTTCTCCCCTTTGTGCATTCCGCCCGGCCCAGAGCGGGTTCGAGCCCCTCATGGTGTTTGAGATAGACACTGACACCAACACTATAAAGAGGAGGCCTGGTACACACAAGCAGGTGACTGACAGTGTACACTGCATGCACAGACACACACACACACATGCACACATATACACACATACACACATACACACATGCATACACTCACACCCACGCACACGTATACACGTGTACACACATACGTACACTCTCACCCGCACACACACACCCACCCACACTCACACACACATGCACGTACTTGTGTCTTGTGTCTGCTGCATGGTGTGTGTGTTGTTACTGCTTCATGTTTTGCTGCAGAAACTAATACTCCTCTCTACTGCTCTCACCTTTTCTTTCTCTCTCTCCCTCCCTGCTGTTACATGTAAAATTCTGGATTGCTTATCATCCATCTGTCCCCTTCTTGCTTCATTCATTCTTACATTGTTTCCTCTGCTCATCTTGGCCTGCATTCTCTCTTTTATTCTTTTATCACTCCTTTGGCCCCTTCCTCTGCCCCTCTTCCTCTCTCTCCATTCCCTCTTCTCCCTCTCACTCCCCTCATCTCAGTCTCTCTCTGGGATGTCCCTTGATGGCTGCCTATCTCACGCTGCTGATGCATCCGACGCTGCCCCCCTCTGCCCGCTGCAGGTACTGCGCCCGGCCTGGAGTGGCTGTGGAGAGAAGCCGTGTGCCTTCTCTTCTTTCTCGGCGTCAGTGTCGTTGGTGTGAGGAGTGTGTGTGTGAGGGAACAGCGCGAGAGCTTACAGTATAGGTGTGACATTCTGTCTGGATTATGATTGGTTAACTTGTCTTAATTCTCCTGCTCTCCACCCCGCCCCCTATGTCTGTTCAGCAGGGAGAGGAGCGCCCCCCACTCTCTCCTACAGGTGAGCACCTCGTATTTGTATTTTGTCTGTGCACTTGCCTTGCTTCAGTCTGTAGCAGGAATGCTCCTGCTCCTCCTAAACCTGCAGTATCAACCTGTGCGTAATGGAATGGGTGTCCATAGGAATCTCTGTGCTTATTGGTGAGCGCATCATTCGTGTGACATCACAGTGAGACGCCCAGCAGAGGCTCAGAACTGTCTCTACACTCTGAACCCCCCTCGCACACCCCCCCCAAAAATACATGCCTGTAGTCTCCCTCCAGACCTGTAGAGGGAAGCACACACCCCGTGTGCCCTTTTCTCTAGGCTGTGATAAGCAGCGGTTTCCTACGCAACATCGCAACGCCACTCCTCTTCCTATTTGCTTGCTTCGTGTTCCCTCCCATAGCCCTCCAATCACCCACCTACCCCGGCCCCATTGTTATGCCCTCCTGTCGAGGCCCTGCCCTACGACCTGACAGCTTCCTGTTTCGACTCGGTCAGAGAGAGGAGAGGAAGAGAGGTAGGGTTTGTGACACGCAGACATCTTGCCCTCTTTCCTGCATGCTTATGGCATTGTATCTTACAGATATGCTATCTGTGTTAGTACTGTGGATTTTGAGTGTGTGTGTGTGTGTGTGTGTGTGTGTGTGTGTGGCATGGGCCTTTGCATGTGCCCCTTCAAAGTTAATCTGCTCCCCCTGATGACTCAGCAAAACGGAGTGTGTGTCACTGTGATGGGTACAGGCAAAATGTTCTCAAGACTAAAATATAAGTGTGAACAGCTTTTATGATGGCTATCAAACACTGACAGGCAGGAGTTCTGCAGTCCTAACTGCATCCTGCAGCTGGTTTTACTGCCTGCCAGAGTTTTAGATGGTTTGCAAAAAAAGAGGCAAATAAATGAAGTCTCAAAACAGCCATTTGCTCAGATAGCTGTCTGAGCAGTGCTGGCCCCCACTGCCACTACAGCAGTTTAGAATGCTACTCATCAGCCCTTAGTGAAGAGTGCTTTTGGTCCTGTTGACTGTGTTGCTCATCAGTTAGCCCTTAGTGAAGAGTGCTTTTGGCCCTGTTGACTATGTTGCTCATCAGTTAGCCCTTAGTGAAGAGTCCTATTGGTCATATTAACTGTGTTACTCATCAGTTAGCCCTTAGTGAAGAGTGCTTTTGGTCCTGTTGACTATGTTGCTCAGTTAGCCCTTAGTGAAGAGTCCTATTGGTCATATTAACTGTGTTACTCATCAGTTAGCCCTTAGTGAAGAGTCCTATTGGTCATATTAACTGTGTTACTCATCAGTTATCCCTTAATGAAGAGTCCTATTGGTCATATTAACTGTGCTACTCATCAGTTAGCCCTTAATGAAGAGTCCTATTGGTCATATTAACTGTGGTACTCATCAGTTAGCCCTTAGTGAAGAGTCCTATTGGTCATATTAACTGTGTTACTCATCAGTTAGCCCTTAGCGAAGAATGCTATTGATCATGTCAATTAAGTTACTTATAAGTTAGCCTTTAGTCATGGGTGTTATGACTATTGGTCATGTTAGCTGTCCTGACTTATCAGGACAGACGTTCGTTTTGAAATGCTGCAGGGAACAATGTCTATGTGTGTTCACACTCCCTCCCTCCTTTGTTTTCTCACTTCCCCTTTCTCATTCTGTTCCTCTCTCGTTCCTTCTGTTTTCTCATTACCCCCCCCCCCCCCCCCCCCCGTATCAGGAGATGTGGGGGCCCCCCGACCCGAGTCAGAGGAGTCAGGGCCCCCTCAGCCTGAGGGTCCCGTGGGGGAGGACGCAAAGCTGGTGGAACAGCTACGCAAAGTAAGCAGTAACACACGGCCAACCACTACTCTACCACACTGCTCACACACTACGGACATTCACACACATACCACAAAATTCCTCTCACACTGCACACACACTCTACTGTCATTGTGTCACACTGTACAAACCCTGTCACGTTGGGTTCACACAACACACCCTGTCACATGGTACTCACAATGTCCACACACACTGTCTGGACACAAACTGCACACCCCATCACGTGTACTCAGAAAGACACCTTTTTATATTTTTTATAAATGCGTTTAAAAATGGAATCGTGTAATGAACAGGAAGTTGCTCTTTAAAGCGCGTAGGCACGGTGAGATGCAGTAGACTGAGATTGGGAAAGAGCAGCAGGGGTTGATGGGTAGTGGGGGGATGTGTCCCCGGGCTGATGTCCGCGCTCTCCTCACAGAACATTGAGTGCCGGCTGAAGGTGGCGCTGCCGAGCGACCTGGGGGCAGCGCTGACTGATGGGGTGGTGCTCTGCCACTTGGCCAATCACATCAGGCCGCGCTCTGTACCCAGCATCCACGTGCCCTCACCCGCTGTGGTGAGTGAGAGTGAGAGTGAGATTGGGAGTGAGTGAGTTTGAGTGAGTGCGAGTGTGAGAGCGAGAGTGAGATTGGGAGTGAGTGTGAGTGAGTTTGAGTGTGAGTGTTTCGTCTTGGAAGGATTCTGTTGCAAGTGATGAATTCACTGCTAGCTGTTGTCAGTTTGTTTGATATGATCTCTGTCGGCCTGTCTGTGAAGCCCAAACTGACGATGGCCAAGTGCAGGCGGAATGTGGAGAACTTCCTGGAGGCGTGTCGCAGGATCGGGGTTCCACAGGTGAGACAGCCTGGAGTTCACTCTGTTAATGTCTCATACCCACTGGTGCTCCGGTACAAACACACTATTATATCTGAGCTTTATAACCTCAGCTTACTGCCTGCTGTCTGCTACTAACAAGATCTTTCTCTCTCTCTACCTTTTCCCCTTCTCTCACATCACCCTGCTTTCGCTCTCACTGTTGCCTTCCTCTCTTCTTCCTCTCGTACTACTCACCTGCTCTGACTCCTCCTCACCTCCTCCTCCGCCCGGCCCCTTTTGGGACAGGATCGCTTGTGTTCTGTGGGGGAGGTGCTGGGAGGTGAATGGGAGTGCGTGTGCAGGATGGTGGAGGCCCTGCTGTCTCTCGCCCCCCCGCTCCTGCCCTCGCCCCCGGCTCAGCTGGCTGGCTTCGCTCTCTTTTATCTGTCCATCATGTCTCTGCTGTGTGCGCTGTACTGCCACCTGGTGCCCAGCTTCTGAACTGCGGCCGCTGCCCTCCGTCACACTGGGATCACGTCATCGTTCGCCGTTTTCCACTTTAACCTCCACCGTATGCCGTCAAGCACTCGTACCGGTCCGTCCTCAGAATAGCACGCAGACACACACACACACACACTCCTCCGGCACGGACGCTGCACCGCAGTGCCCCACACTCCCCCGCACTCCGGCGGTCTGCCGGAACATTCCGGAAAAGCACAACCGTGAAATGGGACTCTTACGTTGCCTTAAGACTGACAGCGCAAGCTGGTCTGCGTGGGCTGGCATCTGTAAATGCAACTTTATCTTCTGTTTATTTTTCTTTGCCAGAGCCATTTCCTTGGTTTTGCTGTCCTTGTTCCTTAGGTTTTTTGGAACTGAGAGGCAGAGAAGTGGCTCGTTTTGTTCTTGGACCTTCAGCCCCCTGAAAGTAGAGTGGACCCGTCAGGGAATTTAGCGTATTCTGTGCTGCTCTGTCCAGCACCACAGCCCCCCCCCCCTCCCCCCACCCAATCCCCTCTGTGCCTTACTTTGTGTGTGGGTGTGTCCTGTAAGCAGCCCAAGTACGCCTCCCCCCTCCCCCACCTTCCTGTACCAGACCAAGAGACAGTGCCATTAGACTGGGGAGAGACTTAAAGCACTTAAACACCCCATACCTGAATAAGGCCAGTTCCCTGAGCAAACCTGAACATCGGCAAGTTACCTGAGCACACGTGAACCGGGCGAGTTACCTGAGCACACAGTACCAGAGCGTACCTGAGCACGCCTGAATCTGAAAGTATTTCTTCCCGCCCGTGTTTCTGCTGGTTTCGAGTGGCATTTTTTAAGTGTGTGTCGTTTTTTACGCTTTGAAAGGAACGTCGATCTATTTTTGGAAATGTTTTTTCAATCGTCCTTATTACTCCTCAGGAGAGGCCCAAAACGAACGCCAGTGATTGGATAAGCTTCCTGCTGGCGCCCTCACCCCTCCCAGCACGCTGGCCTGATTAAGCTGAGGGCAGTTAACCAAAAGTCACCCGGCACTATAGCTGCAGTGTGTGTACCAGTTGCCTGTAACTCCTGCGTGACGGTCACCTACAGACCTCCCACTGCTCTGCTCTTAATAAAGATCGAGGAAAGAACTGCTGTATTTCTCTGTGTCTGTCCTCACAGATACTTCCCACAATCCTCCACACCTGCGCACAGACATTACCCTCACAGGTCTGTGGCTGGGAGCCGTGCACATGCCCAGTCACATCCACACGCTCACACCAGTGAGGAAATGAGCTTTCTCTGCTTCACTTCTCTGACTGATGACCACACCCCCACGGCCTTCTATTGGTTGATTCCTGCTCAGCAGTGCCTCTGAGGGTGGTTCCCTACAAGCTTCCCTTTGCCCTTTGTACTCTCCCACACCTGTCCCTCACTACCTGCCTTTCTTCATGAGCATGCTCATTTAGTTCCTTTTACATTTTGTTTGCTTCCTGATTCCTTATTATTTTGCTCATAGTTATGATCTTGTTTGTTTGTCCATTGACCAACTTTGATTTCTTTCTTATTTTGTTTCATTTCCCCCCCCCCCCCCCCCCTGCCTCCTCACTCAACCCTATACCTCTGTGGCCCCACCCCCACCCCCAGAGCCAGCTCTGCCTGCCTCTCCACATCCTGGAGGAGAGAGGGCTCCCCCAGGTGGCTGGGACAGTGAGTGCGTTGCTGGACCTGGCCCCCCCTAAACACACCCCATCCACTCCCACCACCAGCGCCACTTCAGTGGTCATGTAGGACAGACAGACAGACAAACAGACTGACAGACAGACGATAGGACACACAGGAAGCCTGTGGTTCAGCTGCATCTCCCCTCACACCCCTCCGTGACTCCACGCCTGAAAGAGACTGAACGCAACAACCACAGACCCTGCCCACGGAACACTCCTAGCCCCGCCCCTGCATTCCACTGCCAAATCACAGTGAGAAACCAACTGAGACCAACACGCACTCCTGCCGGCCAAGAGAGCCGGCTAAGAGAGCACTCATCCCCTGACTTCCGAGGCACAGGAGAGACGGAGGGGGGGAGTGAAGAGAAGGAGGAGGAGTGAATGACGCACAGTGAGTAGCTGCACAGAATGCGCTTCAGAAGTAGCCATTCAGAACAGCCACTGAGACAGACTGACTTACGGGCATATTAAGACATGACCACTGCTGACAGGCCGATAATGAGAGAGAGGTTGGAGAGAGAGAGAGGGAGAGAGGGGGAGAGAGCGTTTGTCTTCTCTCCAACTCATATTTTCACACACCATGTCTCTGCAAAAGCATATTTCTGTACCATACAGTTATCCTGTCATAATTAAAGGTTGGAGTCATGCGTGTGCAGGTAGGAGTTGGGCTGGCCAGTTGCCTTGGTAACATGGGCTGTCTGCCATTTAGTCCTGTGCAGCGGCCGTGTCACTTCAGAGGGGGGTCACATGACTCTAGTCATCAGGGGCAGTTGATGCAGCTGTTAAGTTCAGTTACATTGCAAAATAAATGGTTGTGTAATAAGTGAAAGGTTAGCCTGACCCAGAGACCCCCCCTTATAAACCCTTGGGCTTGTGAAGAGTGGCAGGCCTGGAGGGGTGAGCCAGTCCCACACCCTGTTAGGGATCCTTTTTGTACATAGATCTTTGCATGCAGAACTGCATTTTGGGCATTTCTCTCCAGCCTCCACTCTCACGGCATGTAGATAAAGCTAAAATAGGTTTTTTTTATCTTTTTAAATTCATAAATAACTGTCAAACAGTCTAACTTCAGCGTATAATGGAGGAGGGTAACACACTAAAGCGACAGTATTGTATCGGTAGAAAGATGCTGTTTTAAAAGCTTCGTAGAACCCTGTGTCCACTTTGCGCAGAACTGCTGCACAGAGCACTCGCAGTGGGGATTTTAATCAGTGACAGCATGCAGTAATACTGAGGAGCGGTTCCTGTGCGGAAGAGAAGTGGCTTGTGGGGTTTAAAGGGTGTGCAGACCCAGTGTGCTGAACAGGTGCTGTTGTGTCTCCTAACACGCTCTCGGCACTGTGGCCCAGGCCTCTTCGGTTGGGAGAGTCACGCTCTGGGAAACAAGGGGCTGTTCGGAGCAGACATTGTGTATTTAGTGAGCGTAAAATGGGTCATCCCTCAGCAGGGATGGGCTCATTTCAGATTTTTCGCCAAAGGGCGTCCTTCATCTGTATGCCAGCACGTGGTTCCTCTTCCCGGGTTTCACAGTGAAGCTGCACGGCACCGCGTTTAAGCCGTTTTAGACCGAGGCTGATCGTCTGACTGGGTCAGTACTTGGGAGTCTGACCATCAGGGTGAGACCAGGTCAGTGCTTGTACTAAGTCAAGGTGAGCCTGAGTCAGTGCTTGTACTAAGGCAGGGTGAGTCTGAGTCAGTGCTTGGACTAAGTCAGGGTGAGTCTGAGTCAGTGCTTGTACTAAGTCAGGGTGAGTCTGAGTCAGTGCTTGTACTAAGTCAGGGTGAGTCTGAGTCAGTGCTTGTACTAAGTCAGGGTGAGTCTGAGTCAGTGCTTGTACTAAGTCAGGGTGAGCCTGAGTCAGTGCTTGTACTAAGGCAGGGTGAGTCTGAGTCAGTGCTTGTACTAAGTCAGGGTGAGTCTGAGTCAGTGCTTGTACTAAGTCAGGGTGAGTCTGAGTCAGTGCTTGTACTAAGTCAGGGTGAGTCTGAGTCAGTGCGTGTACTAAGTCAGGGTGAGCCTGAGTCGGTGCTTGTGCTAATTCAGGGTGAGATGTCAGATTGTCAGTGATGTCAGTATTGATGGTGGTGGGCTGAAATCACTGCCCTACTTGTGAGATTGTGATTGACAGTGATGTGGGTGGAGGGATTTTTAGCTCCTGTGGTACTCATATCCTGGGCTCACAAAGGGAGTGGCCAAAAATGATAAATACAGAAAATAGGGGGGAACAAAAAAACAGATGTAAACACAAGGTATATTTCTACCATTTTAACTTACTTTTTTACTGACCTTGAGTTTTGAAAAGGGAAGTTAAAAGTGATTTCATTACGATTAAATTGTTACAAGTGTTGTTTTAATTATGTATAGATTTTTCTTGTGATTTTTTTTACATGAGTAGGGCGGTTCCTTGCAGCGATCATGTGACACTACAGCAGGGTTGTTCCCTGCATGACTCTGTACAGTAAATAAATACATTCCATACGTTTATAAGTATGTAGCTCTTTCTGTTTACCCCAAAGGACTTTCCTTTGCAACAGCCCCCTCCTACAGCCAAACATTTTTACTTTTCGTTTTTACTTTTCCCGTGTTTTCTAATGAAATGCACCCTCTCGCACCCCACTAGCACTCTCTTGGGTTAAAATGACAGGAGAAAAAAAAAATGAAACAATGTTCTGGAATGAACATTGGCTGTTATTTTTAAATGTATCAATAAAAGTTTCCCACCTCTGCCTTTGTGTGTTTTTCGGGTCTGTTAGAATAAGCGTAACATGAACATGGGGCATTTATTCTTCACGGCATGCATAGCTATTTCAGACATAATGTGGCTTAAGAGGAGAAATAATCCCTCTAAACATGAAAAGCACCTAATTAAGAAAAATAATAGCTTGTTAAAATTCTGAGATTGTGTGGTTGGAACGAAAACCAGCATACAGATTGGGAACCATTGATCTAGATAACTACAGTATTAGTTATTAGTTCTAATACTATTCTAATTAGTTATGAGTTATTATGGTTATGATTTGTTGTATTGGTAAAACTGCACACACATCTAAAACATAATTCATCCACGCATTGTAACCTCAACACGAGAAACATTACACTGATTAAAGCTTTGTGGAATTTGACTAGATTACATTTCCCTTTTCAGATACCCCTGAGATGGAGCGCTGAGGTTGGGGTTATTTTAACAGTTTGAGCACTGTGCTGGCGCACGCGTGAAAGGAAACTGTGCTGCTGACGCTGCTTCATGAAAAACAGGATTCTCTCACTTCTTTTTCTTCTTCTTGCCCTTTTTGCCCTCCTTAGCTTTGGGTTTCTTGCCCTTCTTGAAGGGGCCCAGGCCCTGCCGCACCATGGTCCCGCGCCACCAGGACTGGAGCTTTGAGAGGAAGTCAGAGAACAGCAACAACTTATATAGGGATCCAGAGAGAGACTATAACGGGGTGGTGAGAGGACTTAAATAACGAGGGAGAGACAAGAAGGGCAGGGCAATAACTTGTGGAGGGTTGTAAAACATTTTAATGAGATAATTCTTTGAGAGAGGAAGTGACCATGGTTCAGGTAACTACCCTGTCGGTAGAGGAGTTAGACGTGAGAAGAGGTAAGGACGTTAGTTAATACAGTGAACACACACACACAGGCGTAGGTCCAGTACAATGGGAACTACAGACCTTGATGGCGAAAGCCCATTCCATCTCCTCCTTCTCTCGCTCTCTGCGAAGGTTCTCCTTCTCCACCCTGTCTGCGATCACCACCTGCTCACTCTCCCTGTACTGAGTCACACAGTGTCATCACTGCACGGGTCCACCCACATCATTCATCAGTGATCACTTCCTCAGACTCCTGTGCTGCCGTCAGCTCTGCTGCATGTGTGCATCGCTTGTTCAAGATGCATTATGCGGACTCCTTATATGCATGAATAAGTGTGTGTGTGTGTGTGCATGTACACAAGCATATGCATGTATAAGTGTGTGTGTGTGTGTGTGCATGAATATGTATGTATAAGTGTGCATGTATTTGTAAATGCAGTTTCCTCACCTTCTTGGCCAGCTCCTGCAGGCGGGCCAGGTTGCTGGCTCTGTTGTTCTTCAGGGTGTTGAGCTCATGCTGTTTGTCCTCCATGTCCTTCTCATAGCGTTCCATCCACATCTCCAGCTTCTCCTCCAGGGCCTGAGGAGTGCAGCCAGCCGCTTATGTACCCATGCACCTGAACCTCAGCTCACTTCATCAGAAACATCAACACCCATTTAGGGAGTGCATTTTTACATTTCCAATTACGTGGAGGTTAATACACATATATCCATTATTAGCATACGAAAAATGCATCTGTATTCCTCTCAGAAGCACCACATTTTAACATGTTATTCCTCCTTTCTCTACAGCAAATGTGTTAACAACCCAGAAAAGCTACTCCAACTGTAAAGCAGCCAAAAGGTGTAGAAATGCTGATTCACACAGAAATACTTGGGTCCAGAAAAAACACTTGGTTAGGAGACATTCAGGGAAAGATTTCCACATATAAAACCAATCACAGTCTATCACCGATACACCCAACCGAATGCATTTTTTCACTGACAGTCTAAACCCCAGCCGCACGCATCACTTCCACTTCCCCGCGGTTATACTCACTAACTGGTCCTCTTTGAGGAATCTCTCCAACTCGATGTGAGAAAGTCTCTCCTCCTCCAGCATCTCATGCAGTCTCTATCAGGACAAAGACAGACTCTTTAACTGATGGACACAGAGAACTTATGGAGCACTGATCAACAATTAATTGCTGCTGAAATAGGCATGAAGGAAGTGGTTTGAGTAAATCCAGGGCCAGCCAGGCCCTGTGGGCTGTACATGCGCTTGGACTTATATCAGTTCTTAAACACTGATTCAGGGTCAGTTTACATGACAAATCCCAACCCTAATCACTGACCAAAACAGAAATGATGCATCCAGGATCTGTCCATAGAGAGAATCCAGCTATGTCTTCTGGTTCTGAAGGTAGGGCTTTCCTAATACATAGTCCTTCAAGTGTCATTTCCCCTAAGACCATGATTGTTTAAGTGAAATCAAATCCTGTCGGCTCTGTGCCCAACGTATTCATTTCGATCATTTATTATTCAGAGACGTGTGCTACATTCTGCTGACTGAGGTGCTCTAGGGTAGAAGAACTTGCTACTATGGAAAGAGACAGCAGTGACTTGTGAGATCCAGGGCTGATTCAACCACACTGAAACACAGATGCACTGGCACACACAAACTGATCCACTTATGCACGCACGCTCGCACGCGTGGACACGCACACACTCACATACACACCTTGATCTCAGCCTCCAGTTCCTTCTCCTTCATGGAGTTTAGCTTTTGTTCCTGGTAAACCTGCAGCTCAGAGCTTTTGGCCACATACTTCATCTCCAGATCAGTCTTGGCCTTTGTCTCCTGCAGCTGATCTTTCAGGTGGGCTATCATTTCATCACGTCGCTGGGGGGTGAGGGAGGGGGGGTCACTTAACCTTCACTTTACATCATTACATTACATTACAGGCATTTAGCAGACGCTCTTATCCAGAGCGACTTACACAACTTTTTACATAGCACTTTACATTGTATCCATTTATACAGCTGGATATATACTGAAGCAATGCAGGTTAAGTACCTTGCTCAAGGGTACAACGGCAGTGTCCTTACCCGGGAATCGAACCTGCGACCTTTCGGTTACAAGTCTAGTTCCTTACCCACTGTGCTACACTCCGTCCCGACATCAAAGCCAATTTGAATTGAAACAAAAAAATGAATGACTTTTTGATTTATATTCCCAGGTGTAGGGGGGGGGGGAAATATGATTCTACACCTATGTGATTCTTTGCACTCATGAGCATGCAAATATATGAAGTCTCAATTGTATACTGGTGTGCAGTCAGACATTTAGGATTGACTCAGATAATGCGTAAGCTTTTCGGTCTTTCAGTATTCTCTCATCAGTGGAATTTTGAACAGCTGCAGTTTGAAAGAGTACGTGCTATTCCTGGAATAGAGGTCATGTATTCTCTGTGCACAGAATCACTCATCGTTAATAACTGGCACTTCTAAAGTGAGAAACAGTAGCCAAGGACATTACACTTAACTAGTAAAGTGTGAAGCCATCAATAAGGTACCACAATGGCACACAATTGCAATTTCAGGTGACGTAAGGAGGACCTAGAAGAACTCATGCTTTGAAAAACTATTTACTGTAAGCCTGTTTGTTTGCTGATCAGTCTGTACTACATATGATTGTCACTGTAAAAGAATGTGTCTCTTTTTCTTTTCTCTTGCCCCCCCCAAAAAAACCCAGTAAGGGTGATGTTTTTGCATGCAAAAACATGAGCCACCCAGATAGCCCAAACAAACGACCTGAGCGGTCCACAGTGTGAGTGTAGTTAAGGTGTTTTTCACCGTGATGCGTGCACAAATATACATGCAGCTGCTCCTGGTTACCTGCAGCTCCAGCACTTTCTCCTTGCGGATGTCCAGCAGCTGCCTCTGCAGAACCTTGGTCCTGCGCCGCCCCTCCTCCTCACTGCATTGCAGATGGGGAGTCATGATGGTCCAAGCTGCTCAGCCTCCGAGCATTAGCATTTACAGCATTTCACCATTACTCTTGAGGAGCAGCAGTACGTGTACATGTATACAGTAAGCTCCTGTGATCAATAGGACAGTGCCTCTTGTGACAGTCACTCGAGGGGTCAGACCTGAGGATGAAGTCCCGGATGCGGGCCTTCCTCTTCTTCTCCTCTTCTATGGTGGACAGCAGACTGTGGAATGTTCCGGTCTCCCGCAACTCCTTCAGCAGATTCGTGATCACTTGAGCCACAAAATTCCTGAATGTCAACAAGGGACATAGGGTACAGTGGTATGTCCCCTCTCTGTACATGTGTAGACTACATGACGCCTCTCTCTGGAGTTAACACCTCATCAAGTATTCTGCCACTGAACAGCATGGTTTTCATTCCATATATGTGTCATTATTTCAGAGAATTTTTATGCATGTAACCTACCTGTCATACTCCACCTGGGCCAGGGGTTCAGGTGACAGCTCTTTATTCTCTGAGATTACATCAGACTCCCTCTGTGACCTCATTTCCTTTTTGGACTTTGCCAGCCCTGCCTCCTCTGTCTGGATTTGCTGGGTCACCCCATTTCGCTGCTCCTGCATCTTCTCGATGTCCAATGGCACCAAAGAGAAAGATGAGATGAGAAAGAATGGTGGAGAAAGAGGCAAACAAGACAGACATATAGAAATATACGCTGTATGACGTAATCAAACAAGACAAATATTATGGAAGAATGTGTAACATTGTCAGTCTCTCTGTTGTTTATATAGTCAAGTAATCTGGTGGCCCACATTGTATTGGACAGATGAAAACACAAAGCAACACACACTATCTCCCCTGACAAAGTCACATAGATGGTCAAGAAGAAAGACCAGGCAACACAAACCCTACTATGGACTAACAGGTCCCAGAGCAGAAAGGAGAGAGGGACGTGGCAGTACTGGTACTGTCTACCTCCAGGTGGCCCACGCAGGTTTTGGGCCTGATGTGCCCCAGCACTGCCAGCTGGTCCTCACAGTCCTGCAGCACACTGATCACCCTGAGCCGCTCTACCGTTGACCACTGCGCTGCCATCCTGCTGAACACAGCACCATTCAGACTGCTGAAAACCTTTCCCTTCACACAGCTTTACACAATGCAATAAACGTACCTTCAAAGGTGCACTACAGCAGTGATTCCCAGCCTCGGTCCTGGGGACCCCTTTTGTATGCCGCTCTTCGTTCCAACCACAATTGCACTTCCAGAATTTTAACAAGCTGTTAATTTTTCTTAATTAGGTTATAGGGATTCATGGTTATAGGGATTTTTAACCCTCTAAAGCCACATTGTGTCATAAATAGCAGTGCATGCCATGTAGAATAAACATCCCATGTTTACATTGTGCATATTTGATTTAATTAACACAATTTAATTAAACGGAGCAAAACTATTTAACTAATCAAATTCAAGACTGGGGTGAATCATAAAGCTAGAAATCGGTGAAAGTGTGAACACATGGCCACTAAAACTAACCATTTGTTAGATAATGAAGAATTCAAAGGCAAAGCAAATGATAACAAGCCAATCCTGCATTGTGTAAATGAGGTTAAAGAAAAAATTATTAAAGTACTTAGACACTTGTTCAACAACCTAAGTCGGAGCCTATTGATTCACCTCAGTGTTTATTTTGATCAGTCAGTTACCTCGTGTTACGGTAACTCGTGTTACCTGTTTTTATGTAGCACAACAAGTACACTGTATTAGGCATCCCACCTGACAATAACTAATGTCTTAGACACAGCTCAGCTCGTGCAAGTGCGTTAGAACGGCTGCATTTATTTTAGCGCGAGCAGGCGCACAGGGGGTAATTCATTTTCGTACGCTGTAACATACATTAGCGACTCTTGCCCCCCCCCAAAAAAAAAGTATTAATACAGTAACAATTGTTACAACTTACGGCTTTCCGAGAGCTGAGGACCGTTCGTTTACTGTCGCTTTGCATGCGTGACCATAGCAACAAATCAGAGAACAAAATAGAAAGTTTTTTTAACCAAAAATAAAGCTATAATAAAAATGATATTATATTAGAGTTACGCTAACAGTACAGTTGTTTATTGAAACGTTAAAATAGTTTTGCATAATACATAAACTTTATTGCGATATGAACACTCTTATTACCATTATAATTCATTTTTTTTTAATTAACATTATTAAAACGTAAAACAAAATCAATTTTGTATTAATGACACTTTTAATTCGCAATAGCATTAACAGTAGATTAGCTGCAAACGGTTCTAAATTATCATTTTAGTCAGGCACTGCTTTTGGCACCGACGAAGTTTATTTCCCAGCATGCCCAAAAGACTTCCTTTTCCTCCATCTTTGTTAGGCTAGCAGGTGAGGGGTATAAACTGTGATCTAATTTAATAATATTTTACCGTTATAAAAGTGCATTCAGAGTACAATTCTTGTGTTTTCATATAGTTGTTATTCCCTAGTTTATGTATGCCCCACTATGTGTGCAAATTTACACGCGATGGTTAAGATCATTAACGGATTTACGTTGTGAGCTTTTAGCTAAGCAGCGCACAGGCGCGTATACTGGTCTTTCCACTTTCAATGATAAATGTGATGTTAGAATTTAATGAAGCTACGTGACTGTTTTTGTCCATTGTAATTCCTCAGATTTACTTTGTAAATGTCATTGCAAATTATGAACTGTTTGGTTACTTGACCAAGTACTCTGTCGTATGTGATGTAGCCAGCTTGAGAATAGTGTATAGCTCGGTAGTTTATTAAAGTTCATCTCCGTTTTTAACGATAACGTTAAGTAAATAAAAAACTTCCAGCTTCCGAGAAACCCCAAATTAAAGACTATTGGGAATATTGTGGTGTATGTTAATTGCGAGTTGTGAGCCTTTAGGGTCGTGCTATGCATTTTCCAGGCCCCAGAATGTGTGACACCAGTAGCACATTTATATTGTAACTCGTCTTCTCTGTACCCCAGGTTTTTCACGAGCCTGAATACTAGACGATCACAATGCCTGGAAGGTGAGTACAATGCTGGAGCATATTTCTTTACAAGTTAAAGACTTCAGGAATTGAATGCTGAACTATGCACTCATGTGGCTGTACTGTTATGCCAACCAGGAACTTAGCTATTTGGTTGTTACAGCTTGTGATTATTTAACTTGTTCCATAACTTGCAGAGCACTTTTTTGTACTAAAGTGACTATTGATTATTCCTTGGTTACCGTTTTGAATCCTTATGTGGGACATGTAGCAGAACTTGATGGCTATTTGGGTTACTGTTACTGTATATTACATTACATTACAGGCATTTAGCAGACGCTCTTATCCAGAGCGACTTACACAAGTTTTACATAGTACTTTACATTGTATCCATTTATACAGCTGGATATATACTGAAGCAATGCAGGTTAAGTACCTTGCTCAAGGGTACAACGGCAGTGTCCTTACCCGGGAATCGAACCTGAGAACTTTCGGTTACAAGTCTAGTTCCTTAACCACTGTGCTACACTCCGTCCTGTATGTTTGGATGGGGGCCGTGCTGCAAAACAGACTTCAGAAGTAGAAGAGTTTTGTCTGCCTATGCAAGAGTATGTTCCTGGAGGATAAAGTAATAGAGTTCAGGCAATCGCATCACTGCGCTACACAAGAAAAACAACCAGTAGTTGGTAGGCTACTGCATCAAACTACATATTAACGATATAAATGTTAATCATGGTTGGTTACCTGTACTATAGTCTAGGCAGATCTTTGTGCAGGGAATGCAAGTATCCACATGTAGAATTCTCTAGGTCCTGGGCCTGTGTTCATAAAGTGCCTCAGAGAAGGCTGATCTAGGATCAGTTTTGCCTCTTGGTGTAGGTATTCTCCTGTTTAAGATGTGGACAGAAGAAACTCGGGCTTGAACCATCACTTCTGCGTTTTATGAATAGGAGCCCTGGTTTGATGTAGTCGACATGTTCCATTCTCTCCTAGACTGTGGAGCAAGGCCATCTTCACCGGGTACAAGCGCGGGCTGAGGAACCAGCGCGAGCACACGGCCCTGCTGAAGGTGGAGGGAGTGTACACACGCGATGAGACCGACTTCTACCTGGGCAAGCGTTGCGCCTACGTCTACAAGGCCAAGAAGTGAGTAGTCCGTACGGTCCATTGTACCGTCTGCCTGGCCTACATTCCAGATACAAAAAGAATTTTGCTGCTTTTTGCCTCAAACACTATTGTGAGGCGGTTTACAGAAGTGTTCCCCAAAGGAAAACTGACTCAGTTTACTGTGCTGACTGGGAGTCAGCCGGGTCTGATGAAGACAGTGCTCAGTTTTAAAACATTCTACTGGATCGACGTTATGTAAAACCTAGGTTCTCCATAATACAGTGTAATCATGTTTTGCATTGATGGAAAGCCGATGTCATGGGGAATAGGTTGGTGTCTTTGGTGGGGTGCTGAACCCAGTGGGGTATGCTTGCAGAAATGGCACAAGCAGGATCATTAGTGTACTGTTTTGCTATGTTTGTGTCTTCATTTAATGACTTAGTGTTTTGCTTTGATCTTTGAATATATAAGCGGAAAGGTGCGATGGATCAGGAAGACTTGTCAATATGACCTTGTTCGCCTTGCGCATATAGCCATCTCACTACACACACTTGCATCTGTTTCTTATGTCATCAAGTTCAGTCTAAACATCTGGGGACATTCTGTATCAGTATTTTAAGTTTATGTACAAACGGGGACAATGCACATAATTGAATGTGCCAGATTTAACCATTACGGCTAATTTTCATTGGCGGTCCCTCAGCAGGATCATGGGGAAAAAACATAGAAGAACAGAAGTCATTACATATTATCACATACGCAGCCGACGTTTTTGTTCCCATTTGGTGGGCATGCTGTGCTGTACCTGTTGGTACAACCGGAATGCAGTGAGTGAGGAGTTTAAAATCGGCGTTCTGGCACGTACACTCACCCTATCAGCAGCCACTGTAACAGTGCGATCACTTCACTGGCTACCGGTCGCTGCCAGGATCCGATTCAAAGCCCTGACCCTTGCCTACACTGCCGCCAACAGGACAGCCCCCATCTACTTGCAGGACATGACTCAATTCTATGTGCCTGCTCGACCACTCCGCTCTGCAGCAGCAGGGCGTCTTGTAACCCCTCCCACCCGCCCAAAGGGATCACAGAGCTTCTCCACCCTAGCTCCCCAGTGGTGGAACGAACTCCCCGTCCCTCTCCGAACCTCCCCCTCACTATCCATCTTCCGCCGTGGCCTGAAGACTCATCTCTTCAGACTATACCTAGAATAACCACCACCATGCTGTGTATATATATATATATATATATATTAAAAAAAAAAAAAAAAAAAAAAACCCTTTTCCTTGTCACTTGTTACATGTTGCCCCATCCCTGCACTTCTTGGTAAATTGTATTTGTCCTAATACTCTAGCTTAATCTTCTGCCTAGTTTGGCTTTGCAGATGTTAGACCAGGATAGTGTTCATTGTTCTCAGCTAGAAATAGCTGTACAAAATAAGTAATTGTACCTTACTGAACCCGTGTTCAGCAGTTGTCTACGATCATGAAAATGCACTTCTTGTACGTCGCTTTGGATAAAAGCGTCTGCCAAATGAATGTAATGTAATGTAATGCTCTGGAACTGTACGTACTCCGCTGTGTGTTGAATGTTCTCGTTTTAAGAGTGGCTCCTTTTCACACAAGTTTGCGAGTTTCTCATGCACAGCCCTTGCTTCTGGCTGTCTTTATGGCCGGGATTCAGTTAACAAATGTCCCTGCAATAGCTTTGATCACATGAATGGTTTTGGGCCTTATCATTTGGGCTTTTCTCTCCATTGTCAATTTCTGTGAAGGGGGGAAACTGTACATCACGCTCGGAAGATGTACTCATGATTTCCCTGTTTTCGGGACTGAACATGTCGCGATTTCATATTTTTTATTAAGAAAAATAAAGTAAATATAAAATCTAAATTAAGTATGGAATTCAATATATACAGCAAATTAACTCCAGTATATACATAAAGTGCTCCTAGATGCCAACAGGTTAAACAAATTTGTGAAATGCACAATCCATTTTGGTCAACGCAAGTTGCTGGTGCACATATGCCGATGCGTGGATGCAGGTTTTGTTTTCGTGTGGATTTGTAGATTAGCTGGATTGGTTTTCCTGTTGGGCGCAGGTGCAGACTGGGTTGCGGTCCAGTTGCGTGTTAGCTCAGTTTTCTGAGCAGCAGTGTTGATGGTGCCTGTTGTGCTCTAGGAATACAGTGACCCCCGGGGGCAAACCCAACAAGACGAGAGTCATCTGGGGCAAAGTCACGCGTGCCCACGGCAACAGCGGGATGGTGCGCGCCAAGTTCAGCAGCAACCTGCCCGCCAAGGCCATTGGGCACAGGATTCGAGTGGTGAGTGCCTCCTGTCTTCCTCCAGCCCCCCTGCAACCCTCCTTTCTCTGCATTTCATGAGTGTCGAGTGTGGGTCAGTCAACCTTGTTTACCCTCTGGTCTCGATTGTTGATTATTTAACCTTTGATCTGAAATTTGGTTTCGCTTAAAAATTGAGTTATTGGAGTGCATGTAAAGTGAGAGCATACAATACATGTAATTATGAAATCCAATGAGTTCTGGTGCTTGATTTTGACTGAGCATGCTCAGATCCCTGGTACTGGTGTTTCTGGCCTCAGTACAGAGCAGTGATTTTCCTCAGCATGTGGCATGTTGATATACTGCCTTCGTAAGCACCATCGAGGTTTATAATGGGGATTTGGCACCCCTCCCTGTGTTTGTGTTAATTGGAGCAGCCCTGAGGAATGGTATACCTCCGGGGGCAGTTTCCCAATCCTCATTCTCAGCCTTATACCCTTGCCGCTTCCCCCCCCCCCCCTTCTGTATAGGAGATAGCTCTCTGGCTGCTTATTTCAACCCTCTTAATTTATCCATATTTTTTGCCCTCCTCTTCCATCATTACATTTCATTACATTACACTTCAGCTTCTAGCCTATGCCATCTAGCTTTCCCATCCTTGTCCTGCTTTGGTCCTGTCCGACCCACCCTCTATTTTTTCCAGTCACAATGTTTCTTGTATTGGTGTCCCACCTTGACTGCATAATGTGCCAGTGAATGGCAGTCAACATTCATTTGAGTCCTCATTTGATATTATCAGCTACAAGCTAAGGAGCACAGGGGACCGGCATGCTAGAGTGTTTAGTTGTTATCAGTGCATCACTGAAGAGCACTGAGGGGTGAAAATGAAACTATGCCAGTTCTCTGTTACATACTCTGGCGTCATTAAAAATTCTTGGCCCCCCTCTTCGTCATTAAAAATTGAGGCAAATGGTCAAATATCCAAAACGTTTGACAAAGTCATGAAAGCTTTTAAAAAACATTCTAATTTCAACTAGAGAAATGTGAGCGTTTTCTGTAAAGACTAGCAGTTTTCTGTTTAATATGAAATTCCCAGCCACCATCCTTGCAGTTTGATTAAATTAAATCATCCAAAATGAAATTAAATCTGCCCATACTATGAACAGTTGAAAAATTGGCTCCTGAGTAATATATCTGGGAATTGCCATTTTAGGATAGATTGTAATGTCTTGTGTTGAGTCTGCAGATGTTGTCATGTGTAATGAGTAGCCTATACACGCCACACCCTTTTCCTGACTGCCTCCGAGCCAAGACTTCACGACCACAATAGATATGAGTCATGTGATTTTATTGCAATTTCTTGAAGTTCTATGTGCTTATCTGCATATTGTATGTTAATTTATTAAATAAACCTAATCAATGATGGTTTGTAAAGCTCACTGCCAAAGTCATTGCTTATTTGTATACACTGCTTGCGAATCTGCACATCCACGCAGACAAAAAAAGTAAACTAAGCTGTATTAAAGTTAGGTTAGGCCCTTGGGTTATTAGAGTGGGGATACCTACCAACAGAGGACACTGCAGTTATAATGTGGAGTCTGTGGTTCATGCTGTGGATCTGTGGGTTACTGCTCTCTGGATGCTCTCAACCTTTTTCTTTTTCTTTTTCAGATGCTGTACCCATCACGGGTGTGATGTGCTGTGATGTACATACAATAAAAGTCTGGTCCAAGTTCTGTGTGCAGAGTGTGGTCTTTGTGTGGTTTGTGGGGCTCTAGCTCCTGGGCTACATCTGAAGGGGATTGGGGTTTAACGGCCTGCCTGTCTCGCTTCTCTGGACACCGCTGTGTTTGTGCGCTACACGAACAAAAGAGCAATTGTTTGTCTCACTGTTCATGGCGACCATCAAATTGTCACTGCTCACCCATGAGATTATGCGCTTGGTACATCAGGTCACACTGTAGTTGCAGTGCATTTATGATAATGTTCCAGTTTGAGAGATGCAAGCGCTTCAAATTGAGAGTAAACAATGGGGTGTGTGGGACAAAGAGGCTTGAGTGTGCAGATGCTCTGAGGCCAATAGGTTGCTTCAAGTTCCCATAGCCCCCATTTTCAAATTGTATTTTTCGTATGCTGTAGGCTAAGTTTTCAGTTGAGGCCTTTGTTTGACGGACTGAGTTGGTGTTCTTGAGCGATTTGCTTTCCATATGTTTGCGCTGCTTCAAAAGCTGTTAGACTGTTTTCAACTCAGCTTTTAGTCCTCAGACTTGAGCTATAGTTTCTCATTTATGACTTCATCAGTTCATGTGACTACACTTGGGGACATTGTGTAAACATTGGGAGCATACCTCGTTCTCTGCAAGGACCTCATCACAAGGTTTACTCTGGGAGATGGTTTGTCTTAACTTCAAAAACGAAGAACTTGGAAATGTCTTGACTGCTGCCATTTAATAAAGTCGATTGTCGTATCAATAGAGGCCTATGAGATTGTTACAATAAAAGCAAGCTGAAAGGGAAGATTAGGATATACTTTTAAAGGTTTTTTTTAGGCTCATATACTTTGGTTCTGTTCATGTCACATCCAAATAGTCTACAATTTCCGTGACACTGATTTGGGGAGTTATGACGAACTGTCGGGATTTGGGGAGTTATGACGCACTGTCGATCTCTAGAGCCTCCATTGTAAAAAAAAAAGAAAAGAATTCCCAACTATCTTTTAGCATGTATTTACTTTGAAGGGTGTAACTGTGTTTCACTGTGCAGTTAGGATGTTAATTCCTTTTAGGATTATGTTATTTGACATACAGGCCACCCTAAATTTTAGCTAGATGTAATCATTCCGGGGTATGTCGGACCTCCTTTTCCGATAATTGATATGGACCAAACTGACAATTCCATTTGCTTGAATTCAGTTTTAGCTCATAGTTCATATAGTTCCTAGTCAGGAATCGAGTATCCTTGATCGGAAGTTCTCGATCACTGCATGTGCTATTCTATAGTTAATTTAAATTTCCATCAGTGACGACGTTGCCTACGATCATAATTTACCATTGTCCTTGCGATACATTAGTCGAAACTATCCTAATTAGCCTATGGAAATTACCTAATGGCCTTCATGTCTCTGTATTTGTGTATTAAACCCTGGGTAGCCTAATGTGTCAAACTGAGATTCAATGATGCTATGAAATAATTGCATCTTGTTCCTAGTGGGATTCATTCACCGGTAGTAGGCTACTGCCCTCAGTACAGTGGAAAAGTACTGATTCAGTTTCTGGAAAGATTAGTCGGATTCCTGAATTATGTTGGGAAAAAAGGGGGTGCGACCACGTAGGCTACAGTAGTATGCACAGACGAAAATGTAATTCAAATGATGTATCTCCACTTAGGAGATTAATTGCATAATTCTACTTTTAAAATCGGCGTCAGGCCACCTTTCTTACTTTCGAGGTCTGCCCAGAGAAAAAATAAGAACAATCAATTTCCATCATTATATGTAGCCTAACTAATTCGTGCCTTCGTACAGTCTATTCGTATTCCTGTAGCTTACGTTGTTTTATTGTAACCTCTAACTCCTTGACAATGTCCACGGATCATGTTTTAGCCAAACGATGTTTTACATCAACGTAGCCAAATATATCCGTAGCGACTATTTCTAACATAAATTTATCGGTATATTTCAAGACATAAAACAATATGGGCTTGTTAACTTGATTCACGTCGAGCGCGTTCACGTAATTTTCAAGATCGCACAACGAGGGCGTGCGTAGTACTAGCTGTGCCAGACTGACAATACAATCGGTCGCGCCAAACTTTGCGCTTATGGGAACTGTAGTCTTTTTTGTAAATTCTTTACTGGGGAAAAACTGTCCATAAACTACATTTCCCTGTTTGCATGCTTTTCGGCTGCCTCCGAGAGCTGCTTTATAAAGAAGTTGTTTTCCTGCAGTCCCTGATCGGGATCTGCTGTCTGACAAGACGGAGGCACAGGTATCTGTTGCTAGGGAGATATCCTGCTTTAATGATTATTCTTAAAGGTGACAAAAGGGACAAGTGCGATAGTGCAAAAAAAGAAAACGTTAAGGTTTATTGGGATTACATTAATGTTTCCTAAAATAGGCTACCATAGAAAGAATTCCAATATAAAAGCTATTTATATATTTAATAGCAATGTGTGCATCCAATTTATGTATTTAAAAAATGGTCCAAAAAAACAAAGTGCATTTTAACTTGTAATTCTCGTCGCAAGTTAATTTGTGTGACGCTAATAGTTTGCTGCTGTTAAATTGCCTTCGATGTAACAGACTTCTGATCTGTAGCCTATGTTTTATGTATTTTGTCAGATGTTTGCATGTTAGCTAGCTAGATGAAAATCTGTTCTAACATTTTATAGTTGCATGAATGTAGCAATTTTAAGATGTATTGTCCGTCCTCTAATATTTGTACAGTGTACGGGTATGGATACTCCCTGTAGCCTATGAATACCATAGGCTATTTGATTTTTGTCGTGATCTTCCCTTATTTATTCGTTACATTACTTATAAAATTGTGACAATTTTATGTTCGCCGTGTGTTCTGAAACGTTTCTCACCGTTTAAAATATAGAAGTATATTTTATTGCTTGGATAAAAATTAATAATGAGCGAAGAGCCAGACTACATCTCCCAATGTAAAGACATTATCACACTATGATTATACTAGCCTGCTGAATGAAACAATATTTAGCCAAGGTTTTACATTAGTCGAATTCGTTATTTCATCAAACCAGAACTGGACTGCCTCTTGTCTCACGAAGTTCATTAAAAAGATGTTGCTACACAACGTCTACGACAACGAACTTAGCATCATTGTTTCGCTATGTACTTGCTGTTTAAAAATGGCAAATGCTTCCGATAGTTGTCGCTAAAGGTAGGTTATTGTGTTCTGTACAGCTGTGCGTTTATGAATCGCAATGTGATGTTTTTGTTTGAACAATTCAGTCGTCATTAGAATATCGCGAATGCCTGCGTCAGATAGTGCTCAAGCAACTGCCTTATTCTCATTTGTTTTATACCCCATCTCCTGTTTAAACTTCCGGAACTCTCTGTACCTTTTCCAAAAATTCGTGCGTAGGAGGGAGGAGGTGGGGGCGAGCAGGGGAGTCTCGTTCCATCTTTGACATAGAAACCAGCCGTAGTCCCGTGGATCATTTCAGAAAAAAGAGAAATCGTACCGGCATCATACGCGGTGCGTTCACTGGTGCATCAGGGGTGTGTACAGAAATGAAACGGGAGGACAGTTGCTCTGCTTTGAAAATTGATGAGTTTGCCGAGATGATAAAGAACTAAGGTAACCAAAAAGACAGTGTATGACAAAACAACATTGGTGTTGAAAAGGTAATTGCGAGGGATTTCATGTAATAACTATCAACCGGTTTATTTTGTTTTGGTGTACATGAAGTTGCATGTAGGCTACTCCTTCGCAGACAGGTGTTAACTAAAGACTGTGAATTGGTAGCAAAGGAATAATGTAAGTGATTGCTCATCACTCTGTAAGTGTCAAGACCTGATGCTTGTAGGCATGGGTTGCTTGCTTTTTTTTAAACTGAGCCATAGGGTCAGTGTGAAAGGTGAGAATTTGGGTATCCGAAGTTCTCCCACTGTCCCAGCTGATCTTGAATCCAAAGTTAGCTGGATAACACCCCTTTGCTAATTGATATTCAAGTTTGGTACAGGAGCAAAATATTTTTTAGAATCAACATTTTTTGTTTGCCATGTTGAGGGGTGTGAATGAACTGAGTGGTTCAAAGTGAGCACACAGAGAGTTATCTTCATCATTTTTCTGTGTGACTCTTCATCTTACCTCCGTGGCAGTAGTGACAAACGAAGAAGACAAACACTGAAGTGACACCAGTCAGCAGTCCCATGTTGGTGAAAGAAGATGAAAGAGCTTGATGTGGGAAAGGACTACCTGCCAGTTAGCCCAGGTTACCGGGCTGTACCCAGCAGAGACACTTCATCCAGCTCAGACACTGACCCATACCAGCTCTCCAAGGTCCAGGTCAGTCTTCTTTCAAAACTATACTGTACCAGCCTTTGGCCAAAAGAGATTTACTTGCACTCATAACCTTGTAATAAGGTCAGGCTTGGGGCTTAGGAGAAGGTATTTAATCATGCTCAGGGTGGTAAAACACTTATACATCCCAGTAATCGGGAAAAAACAATGGGCTCAATCGGTAATCACTGGTCATATTTTGAAAATGTAGGCGCCCATCCAGACAGTTTTTGGTATGAGATTTTGTTCTGCGCCACCAAGCTTGTTGATGTCACATGCCTCTTTAAAATTTAGATAACATTCTTGTTAGCTGATACTGTTATCCAGAACGACTTATACAGCTAACTTTCTTTCTTTGTGTACTGTCCATTTATGTGGCTGGATGTTTACTGAATAAGTTCAGGTTAAGGACCCTGATTAAGGGCGTAATGGCAGTGCCCCATTTAGGAATTATGCCAAAAATCCTCCACTACAGGTGCATTGATTTTGTGGGAGATGCTGAAATAGATTCCCCATTGATTACAACATAGCAAAAAAAAATGGCTATACTTCTGAACTATCCATTGCGAATGATTGTAGGAAGGAATTTGGTCTTTTGTAAAGTAAAATAATGATTCCAAATTTTAGGTCAATGACAGTTTATTAATAGAGCAACATTGTCTTCTTCACAGTATGAAACATACAGGGTAAAAGCAAGGAAGGTCAATTACAAGACAGTGTTGTTCAGGCACCAGCTTTACACCCTTTCCTAGAACAAAATGTACCAATGAGTTGGCAGGTAACCAAATGGTCATTGTCACCTCTGTGTGTGTGTGTGTCTGTCTGATTCTGATTCTGGTAGGCCATCAACCACCCCCTTTGATCAGTTAACATCGTCACCAAGTCTATCCTTGTTCAAGTCAACATCCCGGCATGTTGAGGCAGATTAGATCAATCAAAATTCCATACAAAGCCTTTATAAAGGTTAATGGGTTAGAATTATTGCTGGAGGTTATATTGTTCTCATGGATAATCTGGGTTTGATTCATGCAAATAAAAATATGTGATTCATTGCACTGTGTAAGACTTCATTAGAGACCATTTTTTGCTCTAGTTCTGCTTTTAATAGAAGGGAAGTGGGGTTTGAGGTAGCAGTGGAGAAATGACTGTGTTGACTCCTGAGGATACAAAGTGTTACTTTTCCTTTTGGGGTGTATGCGGTGTTCTTCTTGGGGGAGGGCAGCTGGGTTTATGCTGAGTTTTGCTGGCTCAGCATGCCAGAGAAATGAAGGTCATATGATTGATGACTGCTTTAAAAAAATTTCAGCATCGCTTTTCTCCTTCATATTAAAGGCACAAAGGTGATACAGCATCGCCGCCAAGAGCAAGCGGGTCAGTCCTGAAGAAAATGTTTTGTTGTCTGTCTTGCATATTGGCTTAACTCTCCGATCTGCTTGAGAAGACGAAGAGAAGTGTCATGAGCAGTGTTGCCTACTGTTGTAACCCCACTCAACCTCTTTCACTTTAGCTAGGTTTTCTGCAGACTCAATGCTGAATTATTGTATTGCTATTAGGAGATTGTAATGAGACAAAGGAAGTTGATATGACAAACGTACCTATGAGTGAAAAGCTAGATGTCAGGGACTAGTGGCTGTGATGGTTAAAATGGGTGAACAGCTGTTGTTTTGTTTCTGGCAGAGTGCTGAGGCTTTGTGTGTGTTTTGTTCTCCGCTGTCTCTCCTGTCAGCATTGAGTCAGCAGGATAGGAGAGCAGCTCTCTCTCTCCCTCTCTCTCACCCTCCCTCTCTCTCTCTCTCTCTTACTCTCTCTCTGTATCCCCATCTCTTTCTGTCTTTCTCTGACCCTCTCCGTCCCTCTCTCTCTTGCGGTCTCCCTCCCACTAGAGACCCTCTCTCTCTTCCCTCTGATTGGCTGCTCTCCAAGAGACCTTGTGCCTATAGCTGCCTGTATTCAATTGTTTACATAACGGAGGCCCTCCCACACGCTGCATGGCTGGCATGAGTGGCCAATGATGCTGCAGACTTTTGTGACGCAGAAGGCTCTGTGGGCCCAGGATTGGTTGCTTGATCCTGACAAGTCTGTGGTGACTGTGTGTTTGTGCAACGTGAGAGCGTTGTGGAAACGTGGGGGGTGGGGGCGTGCACGTGTTCAGAGCTCTGCACAGCGCTGTGCAGGAGGCAACATGCGGTGGTCACTCCAACAAGATGGCAGTGTGATTGAAATTTAGGTTTTTATATAGATACGGTTCACCTGAAAGCCATCATTATGATGGAATTTCTCTCTGTCCAATTATAGAGTTGAATGTAAATTTTTGTTAAGTGCTTCTGTTTTGCTCCTGGGAGGACAGGGACATTTTTGTGTCACTTAATGTCCTGTGGAGCCTGATAATCGGCTCTTCCTGTTCCCCTTGCCAGCACCGCAACCTTGTGTCTCGTTCGGTCTATGAAGCTTCAGTCGACTCCTTTGTTCTTCTCAAAGCACTGCCGAGAGGCCGTGACTGAATTGCTAAACCTGAGGCCCCTTGTGACTCTGTTGATTCACAGTAGTGTGTGTGTGTGTGTGTGTGTGTGTGTGTGTGTGTGTGTGTTAGGAATATAAGGTTTGCATGTGCAAGTGTGTGCCCTGCACGTGTTGCTCATGCTTCACTGGCCCCATTATTTTCCTCTCTTGGCTCACCCGTAACTGCATCTTCCCCTGGGGACTTGAAAGGAGGGTGGGGGGTGAAGGGAAGGAAGTGGAAATGTGCTCAGGACTGGACACGAGATATGAGAGGCCCTTACCCTTCTCTCATATAATCACCAGAGGAAAAATCGGTCAAAATTTTGTTGTTTGTTCCAGACATAGTCCCATCTGATAAATGGTAATAAAATAATAATCTTCTTAAGTCTTGTCTTAGACAGCAGACCCTGTTTACAGGTTTTCCTCTGCGTGTGAGAAAAATATTTTGTTTATATTTGCAATTCTAGTAAGTACGTAAGTACATAAATAAGTAAATAAATAAATTCTGGTGAAATTTATCAATAAACCATGTTCATTAATGTTTAAGACTAAAAACCCAAGACTTAAGGTTTTTTCCAGTGTTTGAAAGCAAGAGATTTTCATCTGTGTGGAAACATACCACTCAGTTTGCTATAGCAGTGACCACATGCCCACAAGCCTGATGCATTTTCAAAGATTCCCACCAGTATCCAATGGATTATGTAAAATGTCAAAATAAATAATGTCACACGTTCTGAAAATGCGCAGCTTGGGTTTAGTAATCCTTTAAAGCGGTGCTTTTAAAGTACAGCGCATTCCCTCATTGGGTAATCCGCCCTGCTCTGCGTCTCTGGGTTTAAGCGTGTGGAGGGGACCCTGCGGTTGCATCCGCATTGCTGTGCTCGCTGCGCCAGGGCAGTGTCACTGAGGCTGCAGGCTGGAGTGGGCAGCAGACGTAGCAGAGACCAGGGCGCTGACTCACTCTGCTCCTCTGCTGATGACAAATTGCCGCCTTTAGGCTCAAACTCTCTCCTGCTCAGGAATCTGAAAAAGCAAAACCATTTCAAAAAGGAAATCTGCGCTAAAAAAATGTCCGCAAGAAAAAAAGAAAAACGTTTATAACAGTCTGGAATGATAGGGCTGGTTGCCTCAGTGAGAATAAAAACTGTTTTGTAGATGTTCGTAAGGCTAACTTTGCGATGTGATTTTTTCAATGGTCACAGCAAAAATTACACTGGTCTTATGTAGATTTCATGTAATGCACATTTGTTGTGCACAAACATGAAACAATAATAAGCTGTACCTGCATTTTGTGTTAGCATTTCAAAATATCAACAGTGTTAGCAATAATTGGATTGGAAATATGGAAAGTCGTCGACTGCAGAATACAATGAGCTGGAAATTAGCAAATACAGGAGCTCATTGTCTACCAAAGGTAAAAACGAACATGCTGTGGATTTTATGTACTAATACTATCCATTCTGCAGAATTACAGTATTCAGTATTTTCTATAGGCCTACAGTTTGCATATTGCAATAACATCTCTTTCAGGCTAAATGCCTACAAATTATGACATGTACTCTCAACATGAGGTATTCATTTATTTTTATGAACAAATATGTCAAGCCAGTGTTATGGTCCTGACTTGCATTAGCTTTTTAGTAGATGTTCATCCCAGCAGAAGAGGAAGAAGGGCATAAATCCAGGTGCTATAAGATGTGCAAATGTATCATCTGAAGCTGTAATATGTTTGATGTAGCTCTGAGCCAGACGTTTGCTCATCTGGTGCAATCTGGTGCATCCTGGTGATTAATTTGCTGCCTCCCCCCTCGTTTCTGATCCCCTGCCAAAAAAGATGAAATATCCAAACATTGAGTGGAATTTCTTTTGTTTACAGTCCCTAGCTATACAGGAATCATATTATGTGAAACATTGTAGCTGAGGCTCTGAAGATTCAATTTCAGTATATAAAGAAATCCTTGCTGAAGGGATGCCTTTTTAAATTTGATTTGGGTACACAGCATTAAGTCCACAAACAACATTGAATGATTGACAAGGCCCTATTTCCTGTCTTATCTTGAAGGGTGGGTGTTCATGTTGACGCAGCTGAAGTTAAAAACACAATGTCCTTTCAGTGTTCCTAAAGATGGTTTGCATACCTCCCAGTTTTCTCCTCTCGCTTATGCTCTGGGGTCAGTGGTTGAGCTGCTTGGGTTTGTAACGTTCTGTTTACGGTTTTAAACGCAGCGCAAGCCCGTAAAAACGAAGCTCTTTGTTTCCTCCTTTCTCTGTGTGGCGTGTGTCAGGATGCCCTGGAGACCGCTGCTCGGGCGGAGGGGGGGCTGCCTTTGGATGGGGGCGGGACCCCTCACATGAAGGAGCTGGAGGAGGAGGCCGGCCGCAGCAAGTACCACCACAGCATCAGCGTGCTGAAGCCGTTCCGCTCCACCAGCAAGTGAGCACAGCTAGCGGTGTCTTTTATGCTCTGCGTGTCATGTGCATGAGGTACTTTTGCCTCAAGGACATCAGCCCTGTTTGTATTGAACAGAAGTGACCACGCCCCCCCCTTCTTGCCCCTCCCTCAGGCACCAGCACCCGGTGGACAATGCTGGCCTCCTGTCCTTTATGACCTTCAGTTGGCTGACGCCGCTGGCCCTCAAGGCCCACAAGAAGGGTCAGCTCTTCCTGGAGGACGTGTGGGCTGTGTCCGAGTGGGAGAGCTGCGAGACCAATCGAAAGAGGTCAGTGCTGCCTGGGGTCCCAGGGTCAGGGGTCAGGGGGTGCCAGCGTGTGCGGGCGTGGCAGAGCGTGACCACACCCCCTGTGTCCCCTCTTGGCTCTGCAGACTGGCGGGGCTGTGGGAGGAGGAGTGCGAGGCTCTGGGGGACCAGGCCTCCCTGCACCACGTGGTCTGGACCTTCTGCCGGACACGGCTGCTGCTGTCCATCGTCTGCCTCATGGTCACCCAGCTGGCTGGCTTCACTGGTCCAGTAAGTAGCGCCCCACTCTTCGTTCTCTCTCCTTTTCTCCCTCTCTCTTTCTCTCTATCTCTCTCTCTGTTTCTCTAGCTTTATCTCTGTCTGGCTCTCTCTCTGTCACTGTCTCACCCGTGAATAGATGTGGGGCATGGTGGGGTGGCAGGGGTATGGGCCAATACGACCCCCCCACTGTGGCGGGGAGCATGCAGGTGAGTGTGCTGGAGGGGCGGGGTGGAGTGTTCTGTTACTCTTACCCTCACCAAAGATATAGAGATGACGAGGTTTCAGTAGGAGAGAAAACGCAGCATAATGAGAAGCTGTTATTGCATACCAGTGAGGTCTGCGCTCGTGGTGTGCAAAAAGGGCTTCCTGCATCGTGAGATTGGAACATTGTGCTACCTCTGCTGTCACACAAAACAATGTTTGCCCGTTAGCTGTAATATTTATACAGCCCAGCGAAGATGTTGGACTTTTTGTCTTGCATTGTGATTGGAGATCTCAGAGTCTGCACAAGACCATTCCCATCTCCATTCCCATATGTCTGTGGTGAAGGTAACAGACAATATTTTGCTTCTTTTCCTCATATTGAGGGTTTTGTTTTGTCTATTAACCAGAGCAACTAGAGATTTATTTGGAAACATCTAAACCTGTGCTGTGTAACTCTTATGACGAGTGCCTTAAACATGGCTTACCTGCACAAAAAGAGATGCTATCTGTCACACCTGCAATTCTAAGTTAGATCTTTATTTACTTTTCACCAGTTGCCTGTAAATTTGAATATGAACTGTGAATCTTGTTTTAGTTCAGGGCTACTCAACTCTGGTTCTGATGGACCAAGGTCTATCAAATTTTTCATTTGTCTGTGTGGATTTCTCAGAACCAAGATCTGCTAAATTCATCTCACTGGCAGTTCAAACAAGACAACAGAACTACATGGCTAAAATGGAGGCCTGTTGGCTCTGTGGTCTTCCAGGGTTTGAGCAGTCCTGTTTCACTTGTGAAAGTCAGCAGTTTAAAACCGCATAGGCTAAAAGATGCAAACAAGCATTTCAAAATTCCTCTTTCAGAGTGAGTAAAGGTCACAGACAGTTCACTGAAGGAGAGGCATCTGCCATATTTTGCATATCAGTACGTTGCACATGCTGTCAACTAGACGATGCTAGGTCTGCCGTTTAGCTTCCCTGCTGAGTGACTGTTTAAGCGACCCAGTTTTCCAGCTGCTTCTCAGCAGCTGATGAAAGGTGACCTGCTAGTCTGTAGCATCGTAGCTGGAGCTGCAGCAAACAGGACCTGCGCAGATTCACTGAACATTACGTCATGTGGATATGCTTGTGCACTGTCATTGATTTCAGACTATCCAGATGATTTAATGCTTGGTGAATCTATGGATTTCCTGTACAAATTGATTCTAGTGAATGTGTCTTAGGTTTGTTTAGATGGGATAGTGGAGGTTAGAGGGTTAAATTAAAGCGTTAAACTCATAAAGGTTTGAAACCGTCCTCCATTCTCTTTCTCTGTATCCCTAGTTGTTTAGAGGCAAGGGACCTGCCCTTTAGAGGCCTTATATCATAGTCAAACCTAGTGAGTTATCTCAGCATTTTCATTGGTTTAGGCTCAAACAATGCACGCAAACCACTGATCTTTCTTTTGGGGCAATCAGTGACCCCCCTGCAGTAAAAGAGCTGATTGGTCTATGAGATTAGGATGGGAGGAGTTTCTGACATAAATAGACGCGTCCAGGCTATTAACTACACCATTGGCTGTTTCGGTTTTCCCCTCACAGTAATCTATGAAAACAAGATTTAAAATGGAAAAAGTGCTGGTAAGCATTTTGCTGTGGGTTTATATTTGCTTCTTTTGAAGAGAACATCCGAAAATCTTTTTTTAATCTAGGGTCAGTTGAACTGAAGCTGTTATTATTTTGTTTTCTGTCATTTTTTGCTCTTCTAATGTCACTAGGCTCCTTTTCTTATGTATGTTTTATCTTATGTTTGCTCACACGTGATCTTTAACCTAGTATGTTCCCTTATGCAGAGCTTTCATGTGCATTTTCATGTATTTTTGGATATTGTACTACGATGATGCTGTTGTGATGTCATTGCTGTGATGAGACGCCCAGGTGTGTGCCACCTTTCCTCAGGTCTGTAGACAGGGGTCTGCAGGTGTGTCCACGGACACGCGTGTCAGGGTTAACGCACCGCCTTTTTCCAAGGAGAGCTTCTGTCACTGTCCCACCTGCGGGGTATGTAGCGAGTTTCTGTCTCCTTCATTTCTCTGCCTTTTGGCCCACTCCAGGGGGTCAGGCAGCTGGCACCACCCGGGCCCCGAAAAAACCAAAACCCCTTTTCCACTGACAGAGTCATGCTGAACTAAGCCGTGCTGGAACCTCGCTGAACTTGACCGAAAATGTCCAGTAGGTCTCATTGTCTGTAGTGTCTGTAGTGTCTGTAATGTACTGTATCACAGGAATTGGAACAGAATGCCTAGTTGTGGATTCGAGCAGACTTTGCCTGAATTTGCTTGTAGAATCCAGAATGTGAATGTGAAAGCTTGGTGCAAAATAGGCCATGTCTTCCTCCAGGCAGGGAGAGTTTCAGTCTGTTGGATGCCCCCTGCCACATCAGCAGGGTGCCAGTGATGTATTTGCATCAGTTGCAAGTCGTTCATTCAATGTTGGAGTGATGGAATATCCCTAATTTTGATTGGGTATTCCAGTTTGAGGGCGATGTGGCAGTGCCGGCAGGGGTAGATTTTTATTTGAGGCTTGTTTGAGAGACAATTAAGTTTCTTCTACACAATCTTTACGTTTTGTACAATACTTGTTTTTCAGCGCTTTCTGATTTTTTAAATACTTGTGATTGATTGGCGGTGTTTATCGTTGGAATCCTGTAATAAATATCAAAGAAGATGATACCATTATTTCTATCATGTGTTCTCATTTTTATGATGTGGTGTGACCACATGAATCCATTCCAGCTTTCACCAGGTAGGTTGCTGATCCCACTCCAGTCCAGTTTTTAACCAGGCCAGCACACTACAGGTTGTGACACTGAGCCGGTGTGCTTTGTTCTTGACAAAAAAGATCATGGAAACCCTCCAGAACATGTGTTTGCTGTCACAAGTCAGCCTGGTTCCTGCTCTGTGGAAAAGGGGCATTGGGCCCAAGAACCTGGAGGCTGGTAGATGTAGCAGCGAATTGTGTTTTGTTATCTCTATAAAGATAGTTTTGTTAGTTTCGATAAAGCTGGAAGGAAGTCAATCAAATCCAAAGGTTTACCCATGACAGGTGGGCTTGAGTTTGGTGTTACCTGTTGCAGTCTGATAAGAGTGCAAATGCTCCAATTCAGGGTGAGAGCCCACTGCCCACCATTTAAAATGTGTGTGTAGGGAGGGGGGGGGGGGGGTTGGGGTGGAGCTGAGAGGGGGGTAGGGTGGGGGAAGGGGGGTCGGGGGTGTCAGGACGTGGTGCGTGAGCAGGAGCTCGCCACTCCCCCCCGCAAAGGGACATGTGACAGAGGCTGTTCTTTAGACTCCACAGGCCGTCCGTTAAACTGCGGAGGGGTTTGTCACGGGAGGCGGCGTGAGACCGTGGCCAAAAAGCCTGAGAGGTAAGGGCACGTTTTTTACAGGACCGGCTCTCACCATCACCTTCATTCTGTCCTTAATCCTCATACATGCTTCTGTGGCTGCAATGTCTGCTTATGCCAATGTTCTACTGTATTTATTTACCTCCAAAACGACCAGCTGGTCTCTTGTCAGAATTTGACAGCTGTAACGATGTTATTATGTACACTGTATGTCTTGTGTACCATGACCTGCTTGCTCTGTAGTACCACTGAACAGTATACAGAGACTGCTCAGACAAACTTCTGGCACCTGCCAACAGTGGTCAAAATTTACGCTTTTAAACCGGTGGCTATGACAACGGGATTTCTTTTCTGCTGCTGTAAGATGTGGCCATACAGGCCGTGTCACACCTCAAAGGTGGCTGAATTTGGCCCCCCTGACTGCTACACCATCAACCCTCCACTGTTCCCTAAAAGGCCATTCTACTGGATTGGGAAAGAACAGTTGTTCTGCCGTTGTGCCTAATAGGGGGCGCTGAGGGAAACCGCCATTTTCTCCATATTCGCTGTCCCCACTCCTTTACCTGGACCTTCTCAACGCTTAATCTGAAATGGGGCAATTTCATACGTGCTTTTCAACAACCCAGAGGACAAATGAATGGCAACCAAAAAAAAATCCAAAGACCAAAAAAAAGAAGAGGCTTGTGGGACTTGTGGCCCCTATGTGGACTGTGTCGCACTGCTCTTTCTGTTCCTCTGGAACTCTGTGCTGGGAGTGGGGGAGGGATTGTCTCCATTTTCTATGCTGTACTGAATGCACTGCAGGCTTTAACCCTGAGACGTACATTCCTACCTTCATTTTGTCAATAAAGTGATGCGGTTGGTTTGAACCATGTGTGTCTGCTGGCACTCCCTGTTTGTACCCAGAATTCCTGAGTGTATGTTTGTGTTTGTGTGTGAGGCTGGCTTTGTGATGGGATGTGTGTGTGTGTGTGTGTCTGTCTGTCTGTCTGTCTATACCGAATGTAAATCTTTCTCTGATGTGAAGAGATGAAATTGTCACAGATAAATATTTTTAAAGATCTGCGAGTTCATGGGTTTTGTTTCACTGCTGCTTTTCTGGGTGCTTTGTTCTTCTTTTCCTGTTTCTGTTTGGTGAAATCGCTGATATTTATTTTCAGACAAATGCTCGTCTCCAACCTGCCAAGTGTGTGGACTGTAGGTGTAATGTCTTCATATCCACACAACTCGGAACAAAGAGAAGGAAGAGATGTCAGTTTGTGGAATGTGCCATGTCTTGCCTTTGTTTAAGAAAAAAAGACCCTGTCAGTATTTTTTCATTGTTTCTCTCCTGTTCTTTTCAAAGGATCTTAATAGAAAAGGCCACTAAAGGTAAATGTTGAGAGTACCAATTTAAAGAGCTTGTTTACTATTCCCAGTAGTGCTATGTGTACTTAGCATGACGTACGTAATGACTTAGAATGCCATGACCAAGTTGATGCCCCTTTTGTGTTGTTGATGATGAGGATGATGAGGATGATGATGATGATGAGGATGATGATGATGAGGATGATGAAGATGATGGTAGTGACACTGGGGCAGAGCAGGCTGTGGAAGGATGGTCAGTCACGCCTCCTGTGTTCTGTCGCCCCCCTCCTTCCCCCTCCGCAGGCGCTTGTGGTAAAGAGGCTCCTGGATTACACGGAGCAGGTCAAACCGGACCTGTCCTACGGCCTGCTGCTGGTCCTGGGCCTGCTGGCCAGCGAACTCATCCGGTCCTGGTCCCTGGCGCTCACCTGGGCCCTCAACTACCGCACAGGCACACGCCTCCGCGGCGCCATCCTCACCATGGCCTTCCACAAGATCCTGCGGCTCCGCAACATCCGCGAAAAGTCTGTGGGGGAGGTGAGGTGCGGGGCCGGGCGGAGAGGGGAGGGGCAGGGCTGGAGGGGAGGGGAGGAGCAGGGCCAGGCGGAGAGGGGAGGAGCAGGGCCAGGCGGAGAGGGGAGGAGCAGGGCCAGGCGGAGAGGGGAGGGGCAGGGCCAGGCGGAGAGGGGAGGGGCAGGCCGGGCGGAGAGGGGAGGGGCAGGGCCGGGCGGAGAGGGGAGGGGCAGGGCTGGAGGGGAGGGGAGGGGCAGGGCCGGGCGGAGAGGGGAGGGGCAGGGCTGGAGGGGAGGGGCAGGCCGGGCGGAGAGGGGAGGGACAGGGACAAAGAAAATGCAAGTGTTCAATTAGAGGAAAGAGATGGACAGTATTGAGCCAGAGCCAGAGAAGACACAGGTATGTGTATAGAAAGAAGCCAATGTTTTATTAGAGGGAAAAGGATGTTTGATTAGAGACAGACAGGACTGAGTATAAGAGAGTAAAGAGTGGTCTGAGCAGAGGAAAGGAGAGAGAGAGAGCAGTTTTGACAGATAAAAGAGGAGAAGAGGGTTTTGAGACGAGAGGTCTGTGTTCTCGCGCTCAGCTGATCAACATGTGCTCGAGCGACGGGCAGCGGATGTTCGAGGCGGCCGCAGTGGGCAGCCTGCTGGCGGGCGGGCCCCTCATCGCTGTGCTGGGCATGGGCTACAACCTGGCCATCCTGGGCCCCACCTCGCTGCTGGGCTCTGCGGTCTTCATCCTCTTCTACCCCGCCATGGTGAGCAGGACGTCCCTACAGCCACACCGCGGTCGCTTGCTTAGTGTCTACACACCGGTAAAATTTTGTGTGTCCATTGTTTTTGAACGGATTTTTCCAGATGTTCAGCTCCAGGCTGACGGCCTACTTCAGGAGGAAGGGCGTGGCCGTGACCGACATGCGGGTGCAGAAGATGAACGAGATCCTCAACTACATCAAGTTCATCAAGATGTATGCCTGGGTGAAGGCTTTCTCCCAGTCTGTGCGCAGTGAGTGGCCTCTTTTGTGTGTGTGTGTGTGTGTGTGTGTGTGCGCGCGCATACACTAGATCGCATACCCTGGCTGTGTTCTGGCAGGAATCCGTGAGGAGGAACGCACAATCCTGGAGAAGACCGGGTATTTCCAGAGCATCACAGTGGGCGTGGCTCCCATCGTCGTGGTGATTGCCAGTGTGGCCACCTTCTCCACCCACATGCTGCTGGGTTATGACCTCACTGCCTCCCAGGTATGACCTCACTTGCTCATATCTGTGATCAGCAGTAGAACCCTTGTGGAGGACACCCTGTCCTCAGTGATCAGGGAGCTTATTCAGCAGATAAAAGGGTAGCACAGGGATGGAAAGAACCTTTTTGACTGTACAACAGTTTATCCATTATCATAGAATAGCAATTCTTGGGAAATATGTAGTATGTGGCTCTGTCACAACAGCTGTATTTGATGAGGAAATGTATGGGATGGAAATTTCAGCATTAAAGTGAAGTTCTTTTCTAATAGTGCAGATTGCATCACAGTTATCTGGGGGTAATGTGGTCTCTGTTGTAGATCATATGTGTTCATATGGTGTTTCAATTGATCCAAACCAGCCTGTAGCAAACAAGCTGCATCAGTTGCCACGGGTGAGGGCGGTTGCTAAGCCCATAAATATTGATTCAGTCTGTTCTGCTCTAACCCAGAATACCCTGCATTTCTCTCCTGTCAATCAGGCTTTCACCGTAGTAACTGTCTTCAATGCCATGACCTTTGCACTCAAAGTCACGCCCTTCTCAGTCAAGTCCTTGTCCGAGGCATCGGTGTCCATGGAGAGGTTCAAGGTAAGAGGACCTACTCTTTCTTTCCTCTGTTTTACTTTCCCTTCCCTCCCCTTTTCTCTTTCTATGTCCATCTCCCCCCACCCCCACTCCAGCCTGTGGAATCTGGCTTGGGTGTTGGGTCCGGCTGGGTCCAGCACGGCCCAGCTGGCTGGCCTTCCTCCAGGAGCTTCTGGGTCCACTGATCACTGGCGCGCAGTGGAGGAGAAGGAGGCCAGGGGGCGTGGGTTTGTTCAGGCGACATTAACGTCACTAACTGTGTGCTTGGGTTGCTGTGGGGAATGTGGTGTGAAAATGTGCTGTGTGGGGAGAGGGATTCCTCTGGAGGGCGGGGCCTCCCTGGAGCAGCTCTTATACTCACCCAGCGTGGCCCCGCCCCATGGACCCTGGCCCCACCTGAACCTCCCAGAATTCCCAGGATCCTTTCAGGACTGGGACAAGGCAAGGATGGGCAGGAGAAATGGCAGCTTGCAGTGGTCACCTGGGCATCTGCTGCTAGGGGGCTGTAACCCTGTGCATCATGGGTAAAAGATGATGGTTTTGGAAGATGCTGTAGAAGGGTGATCCAGACAACTTTGACCATTATTTGCAAAAAGAGTTCCAGTAATGTCTGTTCCTTTATGAATATTCCACGGGTCCTGGGAATTCATAAGCTTTAAGCTTCAGCAATGCAGGGATGAAACTGCGAAGAGCTGAGTGTGTGTGACATGTGCATTAGTGCTGGTTCAGCATCCCTGGGCGAGGGCTGCACAGGCTACCCTTCCCCAGACAGAAACTGATGAGTCATTAAAGGGAAGGAATGCTGAGTCAGGCCGACCCTCTTAAAAAAAATGGTTGCCTCTGATGGCTGTGGGGGCTTATTTTTAGGCTCCCGATTGGCTAGTTTGTCAAGGGGACAGTATAGTACAGTGATTTGCGAATTGGGCTTGTAACCCAAAGGTTGCAGGTTCAATTCCCAGGTAGGACATTGCTGTTGTATCCTTGCGCAGTGTACTTAACTTGAATTGCTTCAGTATATATCCAGCTGTATAAATGGAATCCATGTAAAAACTTGTGTAAGTTTCAATGGATATGAAAGTGTGCTAAGTGCTAGTAACCCTCCAGCTATCCTTGAGTGCAAGAGTAGAGAATGTATTGACAGAGAACTCAAAATGAATATCTACAGGGTGGTACAGCAAATAGTCTTATTCAGCAAGATGGATAAACCAGTATGCAGGTGTGAAATCAGTCCTGGTATACAGTTGGCTGGCAAAAACAGTTTTGGCCAGTTGAGGAACATCTCACAGAGAATGTGTGTGGATTGATGGGAACTGCCCCTGCCCACAGCCCCCTCACAATGTCCTGTTCTCCTGTGTGTCTGAACCTCTCTCACACACCCACCCCTCCAGAGTCTCTTTATGATGCCGGAGGTGGAAATGATCCGGCCACAGCCACAGAGCCCCCTAGTGGCCATAGAGATAAGCGGCGCCAGTCTGGCCTGGGAGACGGGTGGCCACAGTGCCCAGCCCACGCCCCGGGGCACGCCCTCCGTGGGCCTGGTCCAGAGGCACGGGCTCAGGAGGAGCCGGGCCGCCGCCCGCGGGGCGAAGAGGGCAGAGCGATGCGCCGTAGAGGAGCAGACCGGCCAGCTGCTGATGGGGAGGGGGGCGGACGTCCCCTCCAGCCCCGAGGACGAGACGGCGCCCGTCCCCACCATCAGCCAGCGACTGCAGAGGACCCTGCACTGCATCAACCTCACTGTGCCTCAGGTCAGAACTCAACACATGAGTGTCTGTGGGTGTCTGCATGTGTGGGTGTACACCCATAAAAAACCTTTTTTTAATGTTCTGTTAGTGTGTATATTATTCGGTATGTGTAAGTGTGTTTTGGTGGTGAAATAAAAGACCTCTTTGTCTCACTCTATTTTCCCTTCCTTCGTAGGGAAAACTGGTTGGAATCTGTGGTAGTGTGGGGAGTGGGAAGTCGTCTCTGATCTCTGCCATCCTGGGTCAGGTAAGCTTCCCTGCGGCTCAGTCTCTGGGAGCTCAGTTCCTGCAGCTCAGTGGATAGGAGCTCAGTCTGCAGATCAGGATTTTTCTCTCTAAGTCCTAGTCCTGCTGCTATGGGCCTTTGGAAAGTGCTGCATCAGCCAGGAGCAGTCGTTCCATTGTGCTTGACGGTCTGTCTCTCTCCCAGATGACCCTTCTGGAGGGCTCGGTGAAAGTGAGCGGGGACTTCGCCTACGTGGCCCAACAGGCGTGGATCCTCAACGCCTCTCTGCGGGACAACATCCTGTTTGGGAAAGAGCATGAGGAAGAGAGGTCAGGACCCAGACCACAGACATGGGCACAGGGTGTGGGGACTGGTGGCTGGGGTCAGGCTCACTACATGTCCTGTGTGGGTGTGACTTTGTGAAAACAGGCCACTGAAATAAGGGTGCACCTTCTGCAGCAGTAGGGTTCAGGACACATCTCAGATTGGACAGTAGGGGTAGGAGCTGGCCTTTGGGAAGGCTGTCTTGTTAGCAAGTGATTGACACAATTAATTTTGAGCTGAGATGTGAAGTAGAGATGGCTTGAAATAACTTGCCAGAACCTGTCTTCACCCTATTGAATAAAGCCTGCTTCTGAGCATCAGCAGAATACCAACAAGTAGCCAGAGGGTAGAATGTGGGTGTGGCTTTGGAGGATGACAGGACATCACTCTATGATGTGGCATAGGGTATGCCATAATGGACTTTGGTCAAACAGGTTGTTTTTCGATCCTGGGTGCTGATTGGCTGAGACCATGTCTTCAGCAATGCTAAATATGATGCAGTAACAGTTTTTCAAACAGCCTGTTTGTAAACAGTATCACTAGTAAGCGCACAAACCGTCACTTACTAAATAAAATGACAAAATAAATAATATTGTGTCATCAATTATTTGTTTGTGTATGTTGTAACCATATTATTAAAGCAATACGCCACTCCAGGCTGTGCTGTATCGTGAATATACATTTACAGGGGGTTGCCATAACTGTATTCACGATACAGCACTGCCTTGAGTGCCGTATTGCTTAAATATGTATATTGTTTTAGTGAAGCGTGCTGGTCTAACCACCTTCATGCACGCTCCACAGGTACCAGATGGTTCTGAGTGCCTGCTGTCTGAGACCAGACCTGG
This sequence comes from Anguilla anguilla, assembly GCF_013347855.1. Taxonomy (NCBI): domain Eukaryota; kingdom Metazoa; phylum Chordata; class Actinopteri; order Anguilliformes; family Anguillidae; genus Anguilla; species Anguilla anguilla. The sequence goes on along the minus strand of NC_049212.1, from coordinate 17,514,028 downwards.
CCATCTTGCCCTGTGCTGACCTGACTGAGGTGAGACCCCTGCCCTGTTATGGGGCCAGTGGGCTTGCCTTTGATTGGCAGAATTTGTAAAATGTGGAAGTGGCCGGAGCTTGAAGCTGATTTTATCTTTCACAAGTGTGCTAATAGAGCAAATGCGACTGCTTGTGATCAAGCTGATTAGCCCATTGGAATACTAGCTCATCATTGATGTTCAGTAATAAATAAGAATGTGAGATACTGTAACTGGAAGAGCACTGTGCACTGTGCGCTGTTGTGTGACTGCTGTCCTTTTTCAGATCGGGGAGCGCGGGGCCAACCTGAGTGGTGGGCAGCGGCAGCGCATTAGCCTGGCCCGTGCCCTGTACAGCGACAGGAGCATCTACGTCCTGGACGACCCGCTCAGTGCCCTCGACGCCCACGTGGGCAACCACATCTTCAACAACGCCATCAAGAAGCAGCTGCGCAGCAAGACCGTCATCTTCGTCACTCACCAGCTGCAGGTACCCGACCTCACCCCTCAAAGAGCTAATTTCACCCAGCCTCACCTGATCTTACCCTATCCTGTCTGACTTTACTGGAACACACCTGATCTTACCCTATCCTGTCTGACTTTACTGGAACACACCTGATCTTACCCTATCCTGTCTGACTTTACTGGAACACACCTGATCTTACCCTATCCTGTCTGACTTTACTGGAACACACCTGATCTTACCCTATCCAGTCTGACTTTACTGGAACACACCTGATCTTACCCTATCCAGTCTGACTTTACTGGAACACACCTGATCTTACCCTATCCAGTCTGACTTTACTGGAACACACCTGATCTTACCCTATCCAGTCTGACTTTACTGGAACACACCTGATCTTACCCTATCCAGTCTGACTTTACTGGAACACACCTGATCTTACCCTATCCAGTCTGACTTTACTGGAACACACCTGATCTTACCCTATCCAGTCTGACTTTACTGGAACACACCTGATCTTCCCCTATCCAGTCTGACGTTACTGGAAAACACCTGATCTTCCCCTATCCAGTCTGACGTTACTGGAAAACACCTGGCCTTTTCAAAAATCTCCCTGGGGTCTGTGGGACTGAAGCGGATTATTTCCTGACCTTTGTGTGTATTCATGTGTGTTTTCAGTACCTTGTGGACTGCGATGAGGTTATTTTCATGAGGGACGGCAGCATTACAGAGCAGGGCAGCCATGAGGACCTGATGTCTCTTAACGGAGATTACGCCGCCATGTTCAACAACCTGCAGCTAGGAGAGGCTCCCTACATCGACGTGAGACATTTGGGAAATGCATGGGGAAGGGCATGAAGAATGTGTGTGTCTGCATGTGAGCACATATGTGCACGTGTGTGTGTGTGTGTGTGTGTGTGTGTGTGTGTGTGTGTGTGTAACTGACACCTTGTTCATTTCAATCAGGTGACCCACAGGAACTCTGGGAACTCCTTGAAGAAGCCTCCTGAGAAGACCAAGGCTGGATCCATAAAGAAGGACAAGCCTGCCAACAAAGACAATGGTGTGTATGTGTGTCTGTGGCACCTGTATAACCTGGCAATAGAACCTTTGTGAATATCCTGTAGATCATGGTCTTGTCTGGGACACACTGTGGAGCAAAGCAGATGTTAAGCATCAGAAATAACTCCACCCCCCCTCCATCTTACCAGCAGGTCAGCTGATGCAGGCGGAGGAGCGTGGGCAGGGCTCTGTCCCCTGGTCGGTGTACAGGGTGTATATCCAGGCTTTGGGCGGCGTGATGGTCTTCCTCCTTATCCTGTTGCTCTTCATCCTCAATGTCGGCAGTGCCGCTTTCAGCAACTGGTGGCTCAGCTACTGGATCAAGGAAGGAAGTGGGGTGAGTGGGGGACATGGGATGAGTGGGGGGACATGGGGATGAGTCGGAGGGCAGGGGGTTTCAGGGGGTACAAGGTGAGTTGAGTGAGTGGACAGGGAAGTGAGTGCGGGGACGGGGTGAGTGGGGAGACAGGAGGATGAGTGGGGGGAGACTTACGTTTTCTGGGTTTGTTTAAATGAAAGAGGCTTGAGCTGGGAGAGGTTGACTGCACCAGCTCCTGTGTCACATAACTGTGATATGTAGCAGAATGCCAGTCCAGCTGCCCCATGTAAATGTGCATCACCACAGAGGCACGTGCTGAATAGCTCTCTAAGCATTGTGTGGTTGGCGGGTTCAAGTTAGAGCTTGCGATGACGGTGCTGTGACTGTTCTCTGTCGCCCCCTACCTGCAGAACACCACAGTGTGGGTGGGGAACAGCTCCGTGTTGAGTGACAGCATGCGGGACAACCCCCTGATGCAGCACTACGCCGGCGTCTATGCACTGTCCATGGGCATCATGCTGCTGCTCAAATTCGTCCGGGGAATCGCCTTCGTCAAGGTACCTGCTCTGTGTGTGTGTGTGTGTGTGTGTGTGTGTGTGTAGTGGTATTTTGTGTGTATTTGTCTGTGTTAACTGTATCTATCCCCAGGGAACACTACGGGCCTCTTCTCAGCTCCACGAGGAACTTTTCCGGAAGATTCTGCGCAGCCCCATGAAGTTTTTTGACACCACACCTACTGCCCGCATACTCAACAGGTTCTCCAAGGACATGGACGAAGGTAGGCACAGACCAGGCCGTGTGACGCGCCCTTTCTCAAAACACCTGTGGATAATCAGATTTAGACTCGCCGTACGCATAGAGAATATCCCATGATGCCTTGCTGTCTCTCGCCCAGTGGACACAAGGCTGCCTTTCCAAGCGGAGATGTTCATCCAGAACGTGATTCTGGTCTTCTTCTGCCTGGGCGTGATCGCCTGCATCTTCCCGTGGTTCCTGGTGGCGGTGGGGCCCTTGGTGCTGCTCTTCACTCTGCTCCACGTGGTGTCGCGCGTCTTCATCCGCGAGCTCAAGCGGCTGGACAACATCACGCAGTCGCCCTTCCTGTCCCACATCACCTCCAGCATCCAGGGCCTCACCACCATCCACGCCTACGGCAAGGGGGACGAGTTCCTCTACAGGTGGGCCCCCTGCTATCCGTCAGTCCGCACTTTATTCAAATCATCTATTTCCTGGCAAGGGCTGGTATGGTAGTAATTGGATTTCAATTTGTGTGAAGTTTCACGTATCAAAACTCATATCTTCTACACTATTCATTTGTCCAATAAAACAGAACACGGGTTCAGTTTCTCTAGCTTAAGATGTATGGGTGTAAGTGGGCCTCTAAAGTTACGTGACAGGCATGCCAGCCATCCATTTCTAGCTTGAGTGTACACAGAAAGAAAAAGGTAAAGGTAGAGGTTAAAGGTTGGGGTTAAGGTTGAATGAAAATCAGACAGACATGTAGACAGAGATCTTGGCTTTGATTGGGGGTTGGATCTACTCTTCCTTGGCGTAACTCTGTGACCGTCTCCCCCGCTGTTTCTCTTCCTCAGATACCAGGAGCTGCTGGATCAGAACCAGGCCCCGTTCTACCTGTTCAGCTGCGCCATGCGCTGGCTGGCGGTGCGTCTGGACGTGATCAGCGTGGCCCTGATCAGCATCACGGCGCTCATGATCGTGCTGATGCACGGCCAGATCCCGCCCGCCTACGCCGGCCTCGCCATCTCCTACGCCGTGCAGGTACCCGCGCTCTGAGCGGCTAGGAATGGGGGAGGGGGATCGCCTCTCACGTGTGAGACGCACTGCCGGGGGCTAGAGGGGCGCTAAGTATTTAATATGCGATACGGTTCAAGATCATCATGAGGATAAGTAGTAGCTAGGGTTTCGCCTGATATCTAAGTGCTGATATGTCATTTTAATCTAATCTATGTTCGGTCACTGTTAATATTCACGTATCTATTTCTCTCATTTATGGTTTCTCTCCCCCCCCCCCCCTCCCCCCGTGCCTTTCTCTCAGCTCACCGGTTTGTTCCAGTTCACTGTGCGTCTGGCATCTGAGACTGAGGCCCGCTTCACGTCTGTGGAGAGAATTCACCACTACATCCAGGTGCCCGGCTCCCTTCTTCCCTCTCTCAATGTTGGATGTGCTTCAGTGATTTAAATATGAACTGTTAGAAGTTTCTAATGAAGAGGTTTTCTTATTGAATACTGCACCCCCCACCCACCCACCTCCCCAGTCTCTGGCCCTGGAGGCCCCTGCCAGAATCAAGAACAAGACCCCCCCTCCAGACTGGCCCCAGGAGGGGGAGGTGGTGTTTGACGGCACGGAGATGAGGTACCGGGAGAACCTGCCACTGGTTCTGAAGAAGGTGTCCTTTACCATCAGGCCCAAAGAGAAGATCGGCATCGTGGGCCGCACTGGATCAGGTAGGTGACGCTCTCACTCACACTCAGCCTCTGTAGTCCACTCTCATTGAGTGTGAGTCGTATTCAAGCACACAGTCGCTCACTCTCACTCACACTCACCCTCTGTAGTCCACTGTCTTCAAGTGTGAGTCATTGAGGCACACACTCACTCACTCTTATTCACACTCACCCTCTCTGGCCCACACTCACTCCCACTCACTCTTACCCACCCTCACACTCCACTCAGCTGCAGGTCAGTAGGTCACCTCTGTGAGAAATGTACTGCTTGTTCTCCTGTGTGTTTGCCCTTTTAATGGCTGCTGGTTAAACTGTTAAATGCCCCCCTCCTCAGGGAAGTCCTCTCTGGGCGTGGTGCTCTTCCGCCTCGTGGAGCCCTGTGGCGGCTCCATCAAAATCGACGGCATCAACATCTGCGACATTGGCCTGGCTGACCTGCGCAGCAAGCTGTCAATCATCCCGCAGGAGCCGGTGCTGTTCAGCGGAACCGTCAGGTGGGGGCGCTGTTCCTTCGGCGTGCAGTTTGCCTGCTCGTGCAGGCTACAGATACAGTATGTGCAGGTGGGGTTTACCTGGTCTCCCTCTCCGGCAGATCCAACCTGGACCCCTTCAACCAGTACGCTGAGGAGCTCATCTGGGACGTCCTGGAGCGGACTCACATGAAGGAGTGTGTGAGTGTCAGGGCTCAGAGCCAGGCGGAGCGCGGGGGGATCAAGCGAAGAGCGGTGTGGTGTAGTGGTTAGAGAACTGGACTTCAGCCCCAGCAGCTCCACTGCCAGCTGTGGCCGGTAGTCCTGCGGGAGATGCGCAGTTTGTTGAGGAAGGAGAGTTTCCATTGGCAAGGTTTGCCCTACTTCAATGCGCAACAGCGACACTGCTGGGTGACTGGGCACCTGTGGTTCTCCTGCAGTAGTGGCTGGTGCAGTGTTCTCCTCTGATGACTGTGTAGCACTGCTGATGGACTTTAGAAAGGAAAGAAGCAGCAACTGAGGACTGTGGATCATATGACTGGCCAATAAATGCAATAGGGCATGCCAGTTTTTAGGAAAAAATAAAAATGTGCGGTAATGTAGTTTTTTAAAAGAAAATTTTAATAGGTCAAGATCAAATATTAAGTGTGGTTTTGCTGTTGTGTCCTTGAGCAAGGAAATTAATTGGACTAAGCTTAAAATAAATAATAAATTGCATTTCTTTAGCAAATATCCATCTGAATAAATGCAGGTCAAATTCAATTAACTGTGCAAACAACCCTGCAAAATTGGGACGTCTAAGCAAAGCAATTAGAATAAATGGGATCAGACTGATGGCCTGTGCTTGGTGGAGCAGATGGTATTAATGGAGAGAAAGCTCCCTACTGGCCTGGTCACAGGTACACTGGCCCAGTACGTACACATGTCCAGAGTACACAGAGCAGTGTTTGAGTACTGAGGGTGGTTGAGCAGAAGGAGAACTGGAGAGAGGTCACAGTAGGGAGGAAGTGTGTGTCTGAGACAGACGAAAGAGGGCGAGGGACTTTCGCTCTGATTTTAAAGCTTTTTCCACATTACTGAAGGGAAGCAGGGCTGTTTTCACAGGTAGTGACAATATGATATCTAACTCAGCCACTATAGTTTAATGAGTCCCATTAGGAACAGTGTGGGCCCACCCTTCATATCCTCTGTTAGGAAAATGTCCTACATTTGAGCTATATCTAGGAACAGTCACACACAGATTATGCCCCATGAATACATGCATGTCAGTGGGACTAGTGAGCGTACACACAGTCACTTGGAGATGTTTTATTTCTTGCTCTTGATCCCCTTTGCTCATCTTCCTCCCTCTCCCTCCCAGGTGTCCCAGCTACCTCTGAAGCTGGAGTCGGAGGTGGTGGAGAATGGGGAGAACTTCTCGGTTGGAGAGAGACAGCTGCTCTGCGTGGCCCGCGCACTGCTGAGACAGTGCAAGGTGATAAGCTCCGCCTCTCTCTGTCCATACCATAGATAAAGAATGGCTAGATCAGAGCGCATTTCCCACCTTATCGGAAAGTTTTGCTGTGTGTATGCATGCAGGCAAGATAGCAAATTTGGATTTTTAAGTTTAATGAAAATTTCATGGGTAAATCAATCATAGTGAATTTGCCCTGTGTGTCCTTAGTATAGCCACATTGGTTCTGGCATATGTCCCACTGTTCCTCTTCGTGGGGCTCAATCTATCGAGTGGTCATATATCTATGGTTTTTACCTTACACTGAATCCTGACCCAAGACCCCTGATATCAAGACACATATGGCATGTTCTGTACTTAATGTACCAGTTTTCCAAACACAGAGTGAATGATGGTGTATCCTAGAAACGTACGCACCTGGACAAGCTCAGTTTGGTCACCGTGAGCACAGGCTGTGCTCTATAATTACAGGTTCAAATATTGACTTTGTCATTATACGAAGATTGCCGGGAGGCCCCAGTGATCGTAACTGCCCATGTACCAGCAGGGTGAGCGAGTCTGTATCTAGCAGAGTTACACAGGCATGTTTTCTCCTACCTTCACATCCAGCACCCACAAGGCTGCTAGCTGTTGTGAGCAGGCTACTGTTGGGCTGTGTACTGTGTGTGCAGTGTAAAACAGTCCCAGAGGTTCTGTTACCCAGTTAGGTAGGACACACTTCTTTGGCACAACTCTAGAAGCACAACTGGCTACTCTAATTGGGAGGATACATAAATGCAGGTACGCTATCTGATAGCTGCTGGAAAAAATGAGGATCAGAGTAGCTCAGTTAGGCCCTTTGAGCGTTTAGCTGCTCCACAGAACACTGAGGCCCGCTGATATGGTACAGTCACAGGCATAACTTCGAAATTTCCCCCCACTCCACGTTTTTTGGGTGGTTTGGAATTTTGGCCACGAACCACCCCGCCCCTCCCTCTCTAAGGACCTGCTGCCACGTGCGCTGGCTTTTTCCCTTGCAGATTCTGATCCTGGACGAGGCGACGGCCGCCATGGACACGGAGACGGATTCGCTGATCCAGGAGACCATCCGCGCCGCCTTCGAGGACTGCACCACCCTGACCATCGCACACCGGATGCAGACCGTGCTCAACTGCGACCGCATCATGGTGCTCGCCCAGGGACAGGTACACCTGCTCAAACACACGTAGCCACAGACGCTAGCACCTGTACACAGCTGCATCACCACCCGCATTCAGAGACAGGTATGCTCTCCAAACTCAACTCAACAGAGAACACGTTGCATATTTCACCACATAAATACATTTGTAAACAAATCCATTATAAACTTAAAATACTAAAATACACATATTTGTCTGTACAAGTACATTTCAACGATAAGCAGGTACACTTGAAAGGCACATGTCTGTACTTAAAGCGGGGCAGGTACACCTGTAGAAAAGTGCACTATTACACTCAACCTGGGACGTGTACATGTGTATGAAGAGTTTTACCTGTCCCTGTTTTTTCATCTGAGCCTATGTTTGCCCATGTGTGCTCTTCCACCCATTCCCCTCTCTCGCTTAGGTGGTGGAGTTTGACGAGCCGTCCAGACTGCTGGCCAATGAGAACTCTAGATTCTGCGCCATGCTGGCGGCCGTGGAGAACAAGATCTCAGTGAGGGGCTAAGGAGGCACGCGGGGCCGTGCGCGAGGCGGAATCGCGCTCTGGAGAGGGAGGGGACCCCCCCCCAGCAGACACTGCCTCACCATGCTTTGTCTAAGCCACGCCCCCTTCCTGCAGTCCTGCAGTTCACACTGCTGCCTGCTGGGGGTGTTATGTTGAGCTCTGTTGGGACAGGGTCCTGAGCAGACACCTAGGGCTGTCCTAGGGAGGAGCCTGCTCAGAAATCACTCTCAACCTAATGGTCAGGAAACCACTGATACTGTAACAATGTTTTGAGTAATATTAAGAGAAGCTTTACATGTGTAGCTATATTCATTTAAACAGGTCTGTTTCATAATATATATCCATTTATATGTGTATATATAATATACATATATACCTATATTTACAGTGCAAAGGATGTATGCTAAGCTTATTTTGTACTGACTGTTTGTACAACATCGGTGTATGACATGTATTATGTAATTTCACTTGTGGTTTGCTCTGTCACCATAGTCTGACCTCCCAGTGTTTAGAAAATTGGCGGTCTTCAGAACTCTGTAAGTCTGTTGTCAGACGACTGAAGCCCTGGACCCAGGCTGGTCTGATTGTCTGGTGCCCGGAAGGCGTGGCCTGGGTCAGGTTAGGCTGGCGCTGAGCGGGAGGGAGCTTCACTGAGCGTCCTCTCGAAGTGTCTCCGCTCCACGCTCTGAGGCGATGGTCTTCCCGTATCACCCCAGCTAAGAGGCCTTGTGCGTTTACAGCCCGTTTCCTTTGACTTTGTTTGTTCCTTCCATCAGTGTGTCTTTTTTTAACGTCCTGCTGAAAGAATGGGTCGTTTTCTTGCTCCTCACCCCCTTGCACAGAGTGGCTCTGCAGCTGCTCAGCGGCTCCCTCTGCTGGCGGGAGAATCTGTGACTGTCACAAGCTGTCTTTGATCAGGGGGGACAGCTTGCAATTCGAACTGCAAAAGAATGAAGGTTGTCCTGCGTCTGTGCGCGCGTGTGTGTACAATATCATGTGCGCATGTGTACAGTATCAGAACTGCACAGATGTAAACTCCTGTACTTGATGTGGGCTCTGACCAAACCCTGCAGTGTCGATCAGGCCCAAATTAGTACTGTAACGGCAATGGCTTACCAACAGGCCTTTTTGAATGTGTCTGCCTGTCTGTTATTTTTATTACTTTTTATAGCCTTAGCATGATGTAATTATTGCCTTTTGAGAGGGGGTGAGATAAAGAAGGAGAAGAAAATCTACGAAATATGTTAATAAAACTATTTTAGGTTTATTCACTGTGTGTGTATTTGATCCACCTTTGGCTGTTGGAGAGGAAGTGAAATGTAGACTGGCCACTGAGGGTAAAATCCCCATGACACAAAGTCCTCCATCTTCCTCGTGACACACCACGCGCACACCCGGCTCCATTTTAAAACTTGTCTGTAGAGCTTTTCAGTACAGTTTAAACAATGACTCAAAGCACATCCGAGAAAACAGTTTTTTGTCTGTCCACAAACATCCAAAGCATTGGACTTCATTTCTACAGAACCTGTTACACGTGATCCAGCTAAAAGTGGAATGCATACATCTAAAATAGAAAATGATCGACTGTGATTGCGACATGTGGGGGAATCGGACCAGCACCAAGTCCCAAGTTGGCTGTCTTGTGATAGATGATTTGTCACCCACTGACCTGAACATAAACAAGTTTCGTTCGGTGCACTGCAGTTTACATATTCTCGTGGATAAACAGAGACATCTAGTGGTGGATAAACAGAGACATCTAGTGGTGAAAAAGTACATGTGACAGCCAGCTTGGTAACAGCCTCGGCTCTGCACCGTACCCACAGATCCCCGGTTCGCGGAGTAGGTTACGCTCCGCCCCCTCCGCAAGCGCCCCGCATACTCTGCCAAAGCAAGGACACCAGTATCTCCTGGGCGACGAGGAAACAACCGTGAATAAAGGTCATATATTGTGTAACACTCTCTGGGGACTGCGCTTACCGGCACACGAAAGGATACTCGTCAATATAGAAAGTATCACATTCACACATTGGGATAGCCTACTTTTCCCCTTCCTCTCCGTTCCAAGTGTCAAACTGCGTGGTAGGCTACAACAAATTTGAAATGTAACGCTATACATGCCTGCCGGGATACATGAGTTACAGTCAGCTGGATGCAGCTTTCACTCCGAAACAATGGGCAGATGTTGATTTGGTTTTGGGCACCACTGTCCATCGCTAAATTTAATTGTTGATGGACAATAAATTTAACAGCTGCGGGACAGAGATCAACCTCCCCTGGGTCGCCTCTGTAGCGCCCCCCTACAGCCCGAAAACTTTCCTCTCTCGAAGTGATTTCCTCCCCTGTTTTTACTTCCTGTTTTCAACGGGAGTCACTTAGCTCAGCTCCTTTCATTTCAACTTTTGCTCCTCTTTACCGTACTCTGCTTTTTCTTATATTAATCCTTATCTGCTGTCGCTTCTTTTCGACAAAGTTGCTCGAACTAAATCTCTTCGTCTCTTCTCTCGATTTTTTTACGGACAGAAGAAAATGTTGGACTCGATTTTAACTTCGGCCCAGATGGATTTTACGTAGATCTTGTTTTTATTTTAAAATATGGACCGTACTTTACATCTTGTGACACTTTCTAAAAAAGATTCGTTTTCTTCTCTGCTAGGCTTGTCCACCTTCGATCATTCACTAGCAACATAGAAACCTAGCAAGCTAGATAGCTACCTCTCCTTTGCCGACTTACAGTTTGCACCATATTCTATTTGTAATACGTTTTGATACCGTTGTTAGCTTTTTACTTTTTTAATTTATTTCTTTTCGAAAGTTATTATGGCTGACTTCCAGCGTCCAACGTTGTGCTGTTGCCGGAAGGTGCTGACGGTGCCCAGCAAGTCGTGTGAGGGTGGCCGGGGGATGGGACACTGTCACCGGGTCGACATTGCTTCGGCGTCCAACTTCCATAGCTTTAAGCTCCGTCATTTCCACCTCGACCTCCGCCTCAATTTTGCAATAAAGGAAATGACGGGTTGGCAGGTTCTAGAACTGGTACCAGTCCAGCCCGGGGTGCAAACTCTGGTTCTGGACACACACCCGTCCCTGCTCATCCATTCCATAGACTGCAAGGTGCCCGGAACTGCCGGCGCCCCGGACACCTCTCTTTCACTTACCTACCGGGTGGACCCTTTCACCGATTACGGTTCTTCACTCAACATCAGCCTCCCGGCCGCTGTGATCCGACCACACCGGGCGTTCCAGATCACCATCCGCTACACTACGACAGACGGCCCTGCGGTAAGGTCACACCGGTGACAGCTGTGGTAGCTAACAGAACGACAATGATAATAGCTTACTAATAATAGCTGTAAGAAATGTCGCGTTAGCCGCGATCGCTGCCATTATCACTGCTCGCATACAGGCTGCGTAAGACTTTATTTTTCATATTGTTTTGAAAGCGCATAACATTGCCGAAATCGACCACCACCACGTTAGTCCTCACTACCAGCATAGCTATGCAGGGACAACAGCCCCGCCAGGTCTTGGGTTGGTGAACGTAATGCCTTTCACTGCAGAGTCTTTCACTCCGTAAACAGATGACAGTAGTAGAAAGTAGAAAGACCATGTCTGTGCTGTTTTTTTCTGTCTGTTCTACCGAGAAGCGTTCCTTCATAGAGATATATGCACTTGTTAGTTGCTTTGACTAAATGCGTCCGCCAAACAGCTAAATTGAAAACTGTAGCCTACGTTGTAAAATAATAATAAGAATAATAATATATTATAAAAATGTTAATAATAATAATAATAATAATAATAATAATAATAATAATAATGTTTTTTTCAGTGTTGTATTGAGCAGTGAATCATTAGCAGTTTACTTTTTTCATATACACGCAAACACACTGATAAACATGCAAACTTACCCCTCCTTCCTTTTTTCAGTGCTCTCTCTTATTTTCATATATTTGTTTCTTTCCCTGCGCACCCTCCCTCCTCCCCCCGCAGATATGGTGGCTGGATGCGGAGCTGACCTGTGGACAGACTCGGCCCCTGGTCTTCACTCAGGGACACTCTGTGTGCAACCGCTCCTTTTTCCCATGTTTCGACACACCGGCTGTCAAAAGCACCTACTCCGCCACCGTCCGAGTGAGTCTGCCACATCCGTCCAGTTCCAAGCGCTTTTCTTAAGCTCTTAGCCTGACTCGGTCTCAAGTTCTCTTGACATCACCGCCAAGCTCTCTGTCTTGATCTGTTGTGCTCTTCATCCCATCCTTAAACAGAGAGCCTGTTTATATCGTACATTCTCTGGCTTAGTCTCACACATTTTGTAAGAATAATTTCAGTTTCACTTCAAAGGGATTGCTCATACTCTGGGTTTAAAAAAAAAAAAAGTATTATTTCAGTGTCAGTGTATGTTTTTGATTGGCCCAGGTAGTTTTTGTATGATTTTTTCGATACAGAAGTTTCTCATAACCTCCCTGCTTCACAGTGGCTGGTGTCGGGGCTTCAACAGAGTGTACGCTACTGTTTTACTGGGGATAAAACAGCTCTGAACCAAAATAATCTGAAGTCACTCTGACTTCTATTGTTCAATTCTGTTAAATAGTCAAAACAGCTCTTGTCATCTACAAGGCTCGTATCTTCTAAACAGTCCTTCGCTTTTCTTTTCTCTGTCAATGAGTACATTTTGATGAAGCACTATAAACATATCTCTGATTTGCTTTGTTAATCCTTTCTCTCAGTCTTGTGCTTAACCATTAAAACAAATTTGCGTGAGAATGTAACCAAACTCCTTGATTTTTCCTATAGGATTACTGGGTTTTTATGTAAACATTTTCTGTATCTCCCCTCTTGTGTGGACACAGTATTGTTCATCCCAGAGTTTTGGAGGCTGCTTGACCACTGTAATCAGGGGCATTGTTTACCTCACACTGTGTAATGGTGGAGAGCTGTATATTTGTGATCTTAAATTTGTGGAGCCGTAAACACAACCAAAACTGTCCTGTACTCAGAATTGTTATATTAGATCATACATTACATTCAGACGCTCTTGTAGAGTGACTTACAGTATAGGAGAAACAGCAGTGCTTTCACCTGTTTAATATGAACGGTAGTGCCAGGCCAGGCTACAGCATTACCAGACCAGCAAGTAAAGATGCAACGGCACTAAAACACTAGTGCAAGTCAACAGTTTTAACCAAGAACCAAAGTGTGGATTCTGAATGCGTACCCATGGCATCTACAACAAGCCCTAAGAATAGAAACACCATAAATGTATAATCTAAAACCATAAAAATACCATGACCTAATTTAGTACAAAAGGGAGAGATTACTATGGGGTGGGGATTGGGGTGGGTCTTGATGGGGGTGGGTCCACCATTGTGGGACCATAGGAATAGTAGTAGGGTATACAGTGTTTGTTTGAGTGTGTTTTATGTGTGTACATACACACTGTGGCTGTGTGTGCAGAAATCTTTGTAGTTTTTGTGCACGTTGCGTGAGGTGTGGTGTCTGAATGTGGGTGTGTGTAATGTGTGACTCCTCCCACAGGTGCCAGAGGGGGTAACGGTGCTCATGAGTGCTTCGCACAGTGCATACTCCAAAAGGGACAGGGTCTTCCAGTTCTCCATGGAGTTCCCCGTTCCGGCGTATCTGGTGGCGCTTGTAGCAGGAGACCTGCAGCCTGCCGATATTGGCCCCAGGTGAGTCTGCGTGGGGGTGGGTGCTGTGGGGAAGGAGGTAGACTCATGTCGGGTGGAGGTGACACAGGGTGGGCGCGAGAAGAGGTGGGTGGGATTTGGAAGAGAGGAGGGAGGGATAAGGCTGGAGATTTTGAAAACAATTCTTTGAGCAGGACAATTCAGTTTGCTTAATGATGGAACACTAAAGAGAATGCCATTGAAAAGAACTCAGGCAGGACATACAGGGTAACTGTTCTCTTATCATAGAGCCAGAACTAGATCCATTATTATTTAAAATACATTGGTGGCGAACTTAATGGACTGTTCATTTAAAATTGTTCAACGGTAACTGTTGGCCGCAAGCGTAGTTCAGCACGATCGTTCGTCATCTTGAATGCACGTCAGTAGTGCACAACAAGGGCTGATCCATTTCAGGATTTTGTGCCAACTTCTCTTAATCATTTAAATAGCCCAGTCATATCTTGTTCTGCCATTTGTATAAGCACTAGCTACAGTCGCTGACAGCGAGTGTATCCCAAATCTTTTACTGTGCACAAGTACAGGGGTGAACCAGTGTAGTTTATAGAGCTGTCAGAAAACTAAAACTATGGTAATTTGTTGGAACAAATATCACCACACAGACCAACCCTTCAGGATCAGAGTAATGCACCCCTGAACTAAACCAGCATATGCTGAAGTTACCCATGTGCCTTTTGTCTTGCTTTACCTTCAGCTGCAGCTGCAGAATGCAGCAGCACAATGAATGCTAGCCCCTTCCTCCATAGCCATTTTTCTTTAAGGTAGCTTCATATTCTCTCTTCATCTGGTTGTTTGCTGTGGCCAGCGGAGGTAGTGCATTCCTTTCTCTCCTCCATGTTTACTTCTTCGGTTCTTGTAACTTCAGTGCCAGTATTCTGAACATGGTTACACAGCCGGCCAGGTCTGTCCTTGGCTTGCTATAAAGTGGACCACTACCAGTAATGCAGGTTGAGCTAACAAAGGTCAGCACAACAAGACATATGGAAAGCCACCAAGAAACTGAACTGAGAAAACAATCAGATTTGAGCTTTACATGGGATATTATGGTCATTCAAGTGAGACATGGAATGGACAATTGAAGAACCAGTGATGATCTGCCACTAATGAACTACATTTGGAACCTGAGCAGTTAGTGTTACATTAATACAGCAATGGCTACATTGAAATTTTTCTGTGAGTCTCCAGATGAATCTTTTAGCAGTTACTCTTCCTCATTTTTCTCCCTGCCAGGAGTCGGGTATGGGCGGAGCCCTGTGTGCTGACTTGTGCTGTCAGTAAGCTAGGTGGCAGTGTGGAGCGCTGGCTGGGTGTTGCAGAGGGGCTGTTCGGACCATACGTTTGGGGCAGGTGAGTCCTCATACAGCATATACGGCCATGGTTTGAACAGCATTGTATATTCCCCATACCAGGTGTCCCTGAGCGAATCCACTGAAGTTGTATTCTGCGTTTTTCTTCCTCTCCTTCCCTGTCTCTTCGCACCCTGCTAGGTATGACATCGTGTTCTTACCACCCTCGTTCCCCATTGTTGCCATGGAGAACCCCTGCCTGACGTTCATCATCTCTTCCATACTGGAGAGTCATGAGTTTCTGCTGATCGATGTCATCCACGAGATCGCCCACGGCTGGTTCGGGAACGCTGTCACCAACGCCACCTGGGAGGAGATGTGGCTGAGTGAGGGACTGGCCACCTACGCACAGAGACGCATCACTACAGAGGCCTATGGTACACACGTACACACACACGCACACACAGATACAAAGACGCATCACTACAGAGGCCTATGGTACACACACACATGCACATACGCACACACAGATACAGAGACGCATCACTACAGAGGCCTATGGTACACACACACATGCACATACGCACACACAGATACAGAGACGCATCACTACAGAGGCCTATGGTACACACACACACACACATACGCACACACAGATACAGAGACGCATCACTACAGAGGCCTGCGGTATACACACACACACACACACACACACTCTGATACAGATCAGTACTCAGGCCTGTAGCATGCACATACTCACGTACGCATACATCGCTTAACCACTTTCTGTCCTCTATTGCGTACCCATCCTTACTTCACTCTAGTGTTTCTTTTGCGCCTCTACATCATGAAACCTATGCACTTGTTGTACGTCGCTCTGGATAAGAGCGTCTGCTAAATGCCTATAATGTAATGTAATGTAACATTCACAGGCCTGTCTTACTGCTGCAGCATTAATTCAGGGGAAAGCATACTTGCATGTGTTTGTGGCGGTGAGCCACGGCTGAGTCATTCTGCTGGAGGACTGCTGCTGTCACCGGCAAACCTGAGGAATCATTCATATTATATGATAAAAATCCCTGGGTGGTGCAGTTATGCATACCCTTATACATACATATATATATATATGCCCTTATGCACCGAGATGCATTGCTGCAGAGCCATGAGGTTTATATAAACACACACGTTAGCATGCACGCACCTATGCAGTCTGCGTCACAAGGTGCCTACAGAATGTTCACACGCATACACTTGCATACCTACACATGCACATACGCCTCAGGACAGAGTCATTACTACAGAGCTGTGAGATGTATGCTGTACGTACTTGCTCACATAAAAATGCACAGGGATTCATGCCTGCAGGGCCACACACTCACTCAATCCCTTCCCATGAGGCATCACATACCTCTGTGTTAGTGTATATACAGTTCCTGTATGACCCCCTCCCCCTCACCCCCACAGTTGCCGAACAGGCACTGTGTATATACAGACATGGAAATTTGCGTCTAGGTATCTACAGTAAACACAAATGCTCAGTGGCATGTTTGCATACTAGCCACTAATGTATTCCGACTGACAGATCACATACTCTGGTAAACCAGAAACATACCGATGTAGATCCTTTCATTTCCTTCCCTTGTGCCTTCATCTTCATCACTTTTCACTGTCTGTTATTGATTAAATCCCCCCCCCCCCCCCCAGGTGAGGCCTTCACCTGCTTGGAGACGGTGTTCCGCCTGGACGCTCTGCACAGACAGATGCGGCTGCTGGGGGACAACAACCCCGTCAGCAAGTTGCAGGTCAAGTTTGAGCCAGGTGCGTCTGAGGGGCGTGCGTGAGAGAGGGGGAAAAGGCGAAAGGCACCTCAGACAGAACATAAAAACAGTCTATATGTGTATATATATATATACACCTAGTGAGGGCTCACACACCATAGAAAAGCCATCATGAAGTAAGGGTGCAACAGTGTCTGGCGAAGTTAGACTGGTGCAGTCAGAACTGGGCCCTGGCAAAATATCTTATAATGATGCAAGTAATTGAAAAGCCTAATAAACCACTGTGTGTTTCTCTGTCTCTTTTCTGTCTCTGTGTGTTCCTGTCCTCAGGTGTGAACCCCAGTAGTCTGATGAACTTGTTCACTTATGAGAAGGGCTTCTGCTTTGTGTCCTACCTGTCCCAGCTGAGTGGGGACATAAAGCGCTTTGACAGCTTCCTAAGGGTGAGATGACAACTCAGGCTTTAGCTTGCTTGCACACACACACACACACGCATGCACGCACACACACACACACACATACGCATGTAGGCACACACACACGCACGCACGCACGCACGCACGCACACACACGCACACACATACGCACGCACACACACACACATACGCACGCACACGCACGCACGCATGCACACACACATACGCACGCATGCACGCACACACACACACACACACACACGCACACACACTCACACACCCCCAGGATCAGTCACCCGAAAAGTATCTGTCTCTCACAAGCGGACACAAAAAATATTTTCTCACACGCAGACTCTAAAACACACATTGCTATACATAGGCATTATCATATTTAAATTCAAGTTCTCAACTAAAGTGCATATTGCACACAGAGAACTTCTCATCGTCGCGTCTCTCCTCTCTGTCCCCCAGGCCTATATCGAGCAGTTTAAGTTCAGCAGTGTTGTGGCCCAGGACCTGCTGGAGTTCTTCCTGGGCTTCTTCCCTGAGCTGAAGGAGGGCTGTGTGTCCCAGAGAGAGGGTGAGCACAAGAGATGGACTACTTTCTGAAGGGAAAATGGAGAGACATGGCGAGAAAACGGTTTTGCAGCCTTGTCTTTAATGCCTCCTTGGAGGTGCATTATTGCTCCCACTGAGCGAGTAAGCTGGAGTGTGTTTGGATCTGGGTTTATTACAGCATCACATGGCTACTGACAGTAAAACCTGACTAAAACAAGCTTTGGTTGTCACTGAATAGGATTTATACAGGCAGATACTGTATTTAGCTGCTGTTTAAAAGCTTCATAAAGTCTCTTTATTCTATGACGTAAGCCCAGAGTTTGCTGAATTTACAATATTGGCCGTATTTAGAAATTGTATAATATTTGTGTTGTGATGAGATAATGGACTGCACACACAGAACAAGATCTTGGGTTAGTCATTTTATGCATATCTTATTTAAAAAAAGAAAAAAAACATATCTAGATAGCTATAAATCTTTTCTGCTCCTGTGTCAACACAATGTACCAAGACTTGTGTGGTGAAGATAATTCATTTGGGTAAAGTCCGTTTTACTGTTGAAGGGGTCCTGTGGTTGACTGGATGTTCTGTATTTCTTAGGGCAATAGCAGCTTCTCTGGATTGGTCACCTGTTCTCTGTAGAAGGAAGGAATGAAATGTTTGTGTATCCTCCTCCCTCAGGACTTGAGTTTGAGCGCTGGCTGAACGGGTGTGGCCCTCCCCTGTGTGAGCCGGACCTCTCTGCCGGGGGGGTGCTGACTGGCCCGGTCCAGCAGCTCTGTGAGCTGTGGGGGTCTGACCCCCCCGATTCCCAGGCCATTGCGACCTTCGACCTCACCTCCTGGAGCACCTTCCAGACAGTACTGTTTCTGGACCGACTGCTGGACCGATCTCCCCTCTCCCACGGTAACGATCTCTCCGCCCCCTGCTTCTCCTCCAGTGGCCCTCACAATGGCAGTGAACTGAACTGTGCTGTGTGCTCTTTACGTCCACCGTGATTGGTCTTCCCATGTGTCACTCAGAGGTGATGACCCGCCTGTCATGCTGCTACTCTACACTATTGGATGGCATGAACGCGGAGGTGCAGATTCGCTGGCTGCAGATCGTGGTTCGGAACAGCTTCTATCCCGACCTGCCCCGAGTCCGCAGCTTCCTGCACAAACATGTGAGCGACAGAGGGATGGAGGGAGGGACCAGGATGGGGAGAAAAGAACATGGGAAAGAGTGGACTGTAGGGTAGAATGAGAGTTAGAGAGGGGGATTATAAAGATGGAGGGAGTGAGTACATAATGGAATAAGGCAGGAATCCAGTGGGGTGAATGTTAGTCATGATTTAGGTCTTTTATTGTTTTTATTGTACTTTACAGATTTGTTGAAGATTCAGGGTAGGACTAGATGTGCTCAGCTTATCAGTTTTGTGTGTCTAAAATACAAATGACCAGGTGTAAAATATAAGAGCATTCTGTCTGTGATTGCTTACTAACCACAGGCTACTGAGAGACAGAAGCTCCCGCTTTCTGTCGCACCTGTCGAACACTCACTAGCACGGCTCTCTCAAGATACACAAATGCGAGCAGTAAGACAGGAGGGAGATGCAGATGGAGGGAGGGAGGAAGGGGCGGAAAATGAATCTGTGCGGAACCCAAAGGGAATGTGTTTCTAAGGAGACAGCAGTCGTGTCCACAGTGATGAGACTGAAGACATTCTGTAAATATACATTGTCTAACTGCCACTGTTCTTCTGTGTTCACCTACCCAACTCTCCCGATACTCCCCTCTTCCCTCTGCCTCCTCTCCCTCCTCTCTCTCTTCTCCCTCTCTCTCGCCGCCCCCAGACATCTCGCATGTACACGGTGCCTCTCTATGAGGACCTGTGCTCAGGGGTGATGAAGTATTTTGCGGTGGAGGTGTTCTACCAGACCCAGGCCCGTTTACACCCCAACCTGCGCCGGACCCTCCAGCAGATCCTGTACCAGACCAGCGCTGTCCCCACCGGGGCCACCCCACCGCTGCTGCCCCCGCCCGCCACGGCCCCCGCCTCCGCCGACCCCCCCGCTGCCGGAACCATCGCCCTGCGAGACGTCAACGTGTCTGCCTGAGAGAGCCGCGGACGGACAGACAGACACGCGTACGCTGGAAGAGACATGGTGATGCTGACTGGTCCTGGAGTAGGAGCAGAATAGGACTGAACCTGGCTGAAGTATTAAGTCTGGTCTGAAGGAGACTGGACCCGGGGGGGAGGAAAGAGACCACTGCGCACACTCAAGGAGGCGCACACGCATACGCAAGCAGTGGTTTATTTAATGTTGTTTTGGCATGTCCGAATTATGTAAGCTAACTGTTGAAGCTGCTCTGGGGCAAGCAACAGACAGATGATCTGCCTTTCTGTCTGTCTGTTTGTCCATCTTTCTGTTTAGCAGTTTGTCCGTGCCTGTCTTTGTATATATGTATGCATGTCTCAAAAGTGCCCAGGCAAAGCCCTTGAGCTGGATTGTGTGTGTGCGTGTGTGCCTGTGTGTACGTGTGTGTGTGTGTGTGTTGGTGTGCTTGTATGAGAAACCCTGGAACAGTTCATACCCATCAACAGTAGCTGGACCCAACTGGGTTAGATTGTCTGTTGACTGCTTGACTTGATACTAGTGAATTGTTGGTCAATGGACTGGACCATGTTTAGACTCATGCATTGCTTTAACTTGACTGGACCAGGTTCAGAACCAACTTCCAGTCTCTCAGTTAAAGTGACAGTGTGAGTCAGTGACTTGAGGTACTTCTGCTCAGAGCATATTTTGAGAGAAGCGTTATGTATGAATATGTCCCTTCCTAGGGCAGATTCGATAAAGAAATCAGTGACACAATTTACTCATAACACTACACTTTTATGCCATTATCAATGATCAAGTGGAATCCACTTGGAGATTCACTGCAGATTCACTTGGCGTTCAGAGCAGAAACACATTTAGGAACGAAGCTGGAAAAACCCAGCTCTGCCTTCCTTTTCCTCAACCAGCCTCCCTAACCCTCCCTATAACTCCCTCATATGTACCTGGTGCTAACTCCTCCCACCTTGCAATCTCAGGTATGTCTTTCAAGAGGGAGGGGGAGGAGCCACATATGTGCCTTTTAAAATCTAGAACTTCATTATGCAGGTCATGTTTGTTTTTTGCGGCTGATCCTAGTACAGGACCTAATTCTACACTAATTGGTTGGGTATTAGTGAAGGGGATGGATCATCTGACCTTAGTTCAGTTGCCAATGGCAGAAAAGAGCACCCAGTGCAAACTGTAGATCAGATTATTGCTCTCCCCGCCATATTAGGCCCCGGCAACTACTTGGCGCGCACACGCAGAACCGTGTGCTGCTCGTCTCTTCCTGTGCATCACAGGCTCTTTTGTGAAAGACTGGCAAATTTTTTTCAAGGAGAGATGGATCAATGGGGTAACAATTTTGAGAACAATTATGTAATTATGTTCATTAAATATGTTTTTCCTTCAGTATTTTAATTTCCCTGCTGTTAATGGACCATATACCCCAGAATTATGATTGAAAGGTCAGTGACTGTTCTGATAGTTTAATTAGGGTAGTACAGGGTGGGGCTGGACGGGTGGGGGGTGTGGGGAGGGGGGCAGCACAAAATACACCCTTATCAGGAGCCTTATTGATTTGCACAAATTGAGAGATCGCTGTATTTCATTGTTTTATGTGTAATAAAGACATGACGTTTCCTGTTTTTCAAAGTGCTTGAGGTTTTTGATAGTTTTTTTCAAAGCTGTGTCCCCACACCATATTTCGCCACCACAGTTTATATGCTTTCTTCTCTCTCTGCTCTTTCAAATATCTTCTCTCTCCTCCTTTGGTCTGCCAGCTTAACCAGAGATAACATCAGGTTCACTTAGGAGTCCTGCACTTTAAAGGTGGTCCTGACCAAATGGTCCAATGTACTCTGGATTTACCCTGCTTTTGAAATGGGCAAACAGGTCATTTTTTCACATTTGGCTGGTGTATCCTTTAGTTTATCTTTTGGCAGCATCCATGCTCAAAATGCTGTGTTCCCAGCATGTAACTTCCTGTAAATGAAGTGTTGGTTATCCAAAGTGTTGATTTATATGCTTATCCTGTTCTGTATTACACTTGAACCTGAATTATGTTTTGAAAAGCTGAAATGTATGCTTATAGAAATCTCATTCAACCGTACCATACCATTTTCTAATTATTTATGTTGACTTAACTTCTGAAATGTTCTTATTTCGCAGCAACATGGTGAAAACTTCGGTTCAAACTTCAGGCAACAAGCCTTTGGTGCCATGTGGTGTAATGACATGATGTGTCCAGCAGAGGGAGGGGTCGTCGCACTTACAGCCGTTAAATACGTTTTAGGGGCAATCGGGCAAGGCAAGAGTAGTTTAATAGGCTACAATTCTTCAGATGCAAGTTAAATTGTTATATAAATAATGCATATAACGCAACCAGTTTCACAAGAACAGTGGTCTGAATTTTGTTGATGTGAGTGATTTAATGGACCGTGAAGAAGCGCTACATCCTTTACCTGTAGCCAGAAACCTCCGCCATTCAATGTATGACAGAAATGAATTTAAAAAGCTCGTGGCGCAGTGCTTTGCTTTGGGTCAATGGTCTCTGAGGTAGATTAGTCTAACGTTATCGCTTTCTTTCTTCTTTCATTATTAATTCCCCTATGCTCCAGTAGAGGGAGCACGGAGAAATTACGAAAGCGAGGGGGTGTCTACACATCGACAGACAGCTGTTGGAAAGAGGCAAAGGGGGAGGCTGAGCACGCATCGTTGAGGGGACAGCTTGCTAACTTTATTCTTTTTATTCGGGAAAGTGAATGAAAGAAAAAGGCACAGTCTATCCAAGAGAAAACCGAATAATCTAAGGAAATTAATTATATGTCAAGGCCAATTGTGTTTCGTTGCTAGCCTGCAGATCTGTTGGAGATAAGGTCTCCACGAAGCACAGAACTGACAACAGCCGGGGAAAATCGGGGGGTAGGGAGCTCAACGGTGAACCGGCGCCGGGGAGGCAGTTGAAGCGACCCGGTGCTGGATGTGCTCGGCCTCCCTCTCCCCAGCGGCCTGCCATGGGGGAGACTAAAATTATTTATCACCTCAATGACCAGGAAACACCATACCTGGTCAAACTGCCCATCGCAGCGGACAGGGTCACTCTTGCAGACTTCAAAAATGTCCTCAATAAACCCAACTATAAATTTTTCTTCAAATCAATGGACGATGATTTCGGGTGAGATGTTTATACGTTTCTTTTCTTCATGTGGGTGTCTGTCTGTAACGTGTCGTTGTGGTTGTTCAGACAATTTTGTTTAGCTTTTTGCATTGTTAATCCACTGATACTGTATCCAGTTATGTGTGCTAGGAACCGAGCTAGCTGGTTTTACTGCAGATTTTCATCTCCAGTCTCTCCGTTCTCCTTGTTTTGAGTGACCTACATTGGTCCTGTTATGTCAACCTGGTGTTGGGAGTTAGTGTGTTTGGAAGACCTCAGGTATTACGGGTCTCAAAAGGTTTTGAAAATGTTATGGATGGCAGCTTTTCATCGCCAGCAGCGACCATTTTGTAAATGGAAGACTTGGCTATGGCTATTGGCAGCGTTAAATCCAGGGGGTGGGGGTGAGAAGGGGTAGTGCATTCGCACAGTTAGCATGGGGTGTATGATATTTCAGGAGCGACCGTACATTACGCTGAAATTGGATGATTCTATGAGTTAAACTCGTATCCGAGAGAAATGGTTACCACTGTCACCTGTATTTTGAGGAGCAGCTAAAAAATGAGAGGTCGTGCCTTTACTTTATGTGTGAAAAGCCCAACGCTTGCCATATGTTCAGCTGTGGGGGATGTGACTTGACTGCTTTCTACTATCATTTTTCGGAAAAGTGCACATTAAATTATGGCCATAACGGCACACGTGCTGTAAATCTGCCTGGTTAATTGATGACGCGTAGGTTCCCAATCGTACTCTCACAGGTAACTTGTTACCAGTTGTACTTGCTCGTTACTTGTGCTATTGTCCGGGGCAGGACTTTTGTATCTCGTGTTGGCTGTCACTTTGTCTCACTCAATAACATTATCATCCATTCGCTAACGCCCGGAACAAAAAAACGGGTCATACCTCACTTACAATTCCAAAGCAAAACGAAAACTGTATATTGAAAAAAACATTTAACTTTTCTTTTCGAAAGTAAATGTTAAGAATAAAAAATCAGTACCAGTTTTATTGAACTCTGTTTATAACTGTGGATATTGGCTGAAACTAACGCGCACATTTCTACATCTTTCAGAAATACGAGTTTCTCTGATACCTAGAAAATAACGTGACTGATCCCTCATATATGATTCCTACAACTCGGTGTCTTGCACTACATTTAAATTAACAAGCGGTTTATTTGATGATTTATTCACATCGAGGTGCAAGTAAAATACTGCATGCGTTAGGTTACTTGACTGCAGAAGACGCACGCGACTCAAAGACGGAATGAAAGCGAGCATTGCTGTCTGTCGCGTCGCGGCGCATTTATGTCCTGTTCAAACTCGCTCTTCAAGGTGAACACTTCCATTGTTGTCGACCCTAGGCAATGTGTATCTCACGGGGCCGCTCGTTTACTGCCGCGTGGTAACGTATTAACTGCTCTACTTACGTTTTGTCGTGATAACAGCGACGCTGGAACTAAGCAATAATCAAATGATTATTAAAATCTATAATTTTCTTAACGTTTGTTTTTTTTCAGTTGAACCATTTAGTCAGCGGCAGTCTCCTAGATATCAAAGAAAGACCGATTCTATTACACTCTTTACATAGGTAATAGGTAATATCAGTTCCCTAAAGTACAACAGTGGGAGGGTGAGCGTGGGTCATATTGATGTCTACATATGGTGTTCTTCACCTTTTACGCTTGCGTTCACACATTGGCACACTTACGCGCACACTTTCTCATATGCATGTTTGCGGCTCGCACCCACGCTCACACGCACTGTCATGCGCTCGCATTGCCTCACACTTGCTTACACGTGAGATTCGTAATAAGTGCTGTGTGAAGGACCTCTGATCACATTGGTGGTGAACAATTGGGGGATAACCTTGGTTGGCATCAGAAGAATTTGTTTATACAGAATCTGTGAATCCTAAGAGAATTTTCCTCACTTTAATCCAAGCCATCTCCTCAAGCTCACTACTACAAGTAGTGATAGACAGACAAATGTGTGAGTTTTAGCGCTTCACGTGAGACCTTCTGGGAAACTTCCCCCATGCAGGGGAAGAAGAAGAATCCATTTACTTGGCTTTGTAGAGAAGTCGAGGAAACGGCACAGCCAATGAGACCTACATCAGTTGGCGCTGTGCTTGGATGAGGTAGCCATCATTTCCAATCATAAGTGGCTGACTAGCGGTAAGCAGCATGCACTGGGCTGTCCAGCTCCCAGGTGGATGGTTAATGAAGGCTCCTTTGCACTCGTCCATCACGGTCTGACTGGCTCTGACAGTCTCCTGTGGCATTTTTCCATGTGGGCCATTGAAATTGGCCACAGCTGAGACCCCTCTTAACAGTATCGGCTTGCTGGAGGGGTGCAGAGATGCCAGTGCCGCTCTGACGTGCTTTCTTGCTCTCCCGCAGAAAACGACGACTTTTGATATTTCTGAGGGTCATGTGCTTATAACTTTATCGCTTATGGCACAGTGCATGTGCACATGCGTTAGGAGGGGTTAGCCAGAGCCGCCCCAGTGAAATCCTGAATCACACGTTTCTATGGGCAGCAGCTGCTCGGGTTTGGGAGCGTCAGGTGACGCAGGCTAACGGCCAGCTGCTCTAGCCCTGCTGTAATAGGGCAGCCCTCCAGCTGCTTCTGGGACCGCGCACATCTGTGCACATCTGCACACGGGCACACTGGAGGGCGTGGGGGTTGATTGTGGGCAGCGAGGTTCCAGGTGGAACTGTGGGGATTGACCCTTGTTTCCGTCTGTCAACTCTCAAACACCTTTCCTATCAAATGTGAACACGTACCAGTAGCCTATCAGCTGACTGGTCCCTCTGGTAACCTTTCACACTGCACCAGTCCCAACATGATGTAGGGCTAAAAATAAAATGCAGTTGATGTCTTTTGGTCTAGGTCTAAGTCCTGCTGAATGGCTCAAGCTCAGCAAGTGATGGGCTCAGTTAGTACTTGGATGGGAGGCCTCCTGGGAAAACCAAGTTGCTGCTGGCTGTGTATATTGGTTGGCCAGTAGGTGGCGATCCTCTGGTCATATAGACCCCCAATGCCCTAGTACAGTGATAGGGACGCTGTGTTGTTGGAGACGCCGTTTTTCAGACGAGATGTTACTGTAAACTGAGGTCCTCACTGTGGTCATTAAAGACCCTATGAGACTCCTCACAAAGAGCACGGGTTCCCCGGGGTCCTGGCTAAATTCCCAGCCTGCCACCTAGGAAGTCAGGGTGGGCGTATACTCAACAAAGCAAACAATAAATACAGCCACTGTCCATGCTTTCCTGTCAGTATTCACTAAAGCATTTCCTGCAGTTTGGGAAAAGACCACTACGGCTGTAGTCAAATTAACTGCTTGGATACATATGATCTTTTTCAAACAGTAATATTTGGAGCAACCAAATGGAGTGTAGCACGGTGGGTAAGGAACTGGGCTTGTAAACGAAAGGTCGCAGGTTCGATTCCCGGGTAGGACACTGCCGTTGTACCCTTGAGCAAGGTACTTAACCGAAATTGCTTCAGTATATATCCAGCTGTATAAATGGATACAATGTAAAAATGCTATGTAAAAAGTTGTGTAAGTCGCTCTGGATAAGAGCATCTGCTAAATGCCTGTAATGTAATGTAAACCGCAAAATTCACATGCGTGACAAAGACTTAATACCAATCCCCCCTCTCTGTCTGCTGCATCTCTATTTAGTGATATCATCTCTCTCTTTCTTTCTTTCTTTCTTTCTCTCTGGCTCTCTCTCTCTCTCTTTCCTCCCTCCCTTCCTCCCTCTCTCTCCTTCTGTGGGGCTTTCTTAGCTGTGTGTAAATCATAGGCAGGAATAACAGATGGCCACAGCTTAAAAAGTTGAAATGACAACAATGTCAGCTATACATTAAGTGTAATGTAAATACAGTACAGCTTGTGCCAAAGTCTTACTCCAGTGTATTACCTCCCTTCCTTGCCTTCTGCTCTCCATTTTCCCTTATTCCCTCTTTCTCCTCCCTCTTTCTTGCTGAATCAGTGTTTCTCTGAAGGAAGCTGACCTACTTTCTTCTCCTTCCTGTTTTATTCTCCTGTCTTTTCTTCTCTTGTGTGTGTTAATACGTGTGTGTTTGCGTGTGGGATTAATAGGCCCGTTGTTGCTCCCCATTGTGCACCATTTTGTGCTCTGAATCGAGTTTGATAATCTAATCGGCATGGACACTGAGCAAAGTGGGTCTCTATTAAGAGGTCAGTGCTGCTCCCAGATATGCCAGGCTCTGTCAACAGAACCGGACAATCGCTGAGCCACAGAGAGGAGGAGGAGAAGAACGAGGGAGGGGAGAGGAGGAGAAGAAGAATGAGGGAGGGGGAGAGGAGGAGGAGAAGAACAAGGCAGGGGCAGAGCAGGAGAGAGGATTGAAAGGATGAAAAATGGTTTTCGTGATATGGATGAGTGGTGTTGAAACGAATCAGTTCGGACTGTGGTCTAATACAGAAACAGTGCTGAGGTGCTGTTAAACCGTGCAGTGACCGCTGACCACTTGAGAAGCTCATGAGCTCTGCAGACGGCTCCTGCCGTTATGATGCGTTTGAGCGCTGGGGCTGGACACAGAAGTGCAGCTCTGAGCTGTGACTCTGTGCCAGTACTGCGGAGAGCCACAGTGCACACACACGCCCGTACGGTACGCACAGCTGCTGCTCAGCAGCTCGACCACCAACTGAGCCTGTTGCCGGAGAGAGAGGGAGAGAGAATGAAAGAGAGAGGGAGAGAGGGAGCTGCAGGAGGAGAAATGGCACACAGCGGGAGGGCACAGGAGAGATATCACGCTGAAGGCATCAGAGAGATGATACAGAACTTTTGTGTCTGTATTTACTGCACAGTAAAAATGCGTCTGGGTATTTATCCTTATCTTACAAACAGACAGACAGTCAGTCAGATGTGCAAATGAATGTTTTTTATGTTGTGAGTGATGCATAACAATGCAAATGGAACTCTTTTCAGAGGGTTTGTTTTTTAGCTTTCAGGCAGCATGTAGAGACAGTGGATTCAGCCCGATAAAGAGTGTGTAAAGAAGGAGTTGGTGTGCTGTGGAGAGTGTTATTAGCCAGTTGGTTTTGTCAGCCGAGCCCCAGGGGGGATCTGTGTTGTATGAAGCGGGATGTTTCTGTTACGCGTGTGTGTTTGTGCAGTCAGGTGCACGAGTACACAGGTGGGCGATGCACACGCGCTCACGCGTGCGCAAACGTGAGCGTACATGCCTCCGTACGCACAGGAGCGTGTGTGTGCCCTCAGCTCTGCGTTTATGCGCCCCAGTTTGTGTCTGTGCGCGGGAGAGGCCCCGTCCGGTTCTCCTCCTGTTTGTGACCCGCCTCAGCTGCTCAGCCATGCTGTATTTGTGCCGTCCAAACGTGATCCAGCATGGCTGCCGCCTGACTGTTTAACATCTTTAAGTACTGCCTGTACCTGTTGTTATGCCACAGTAATGAATACAGCAAATGCACAAATCTGAGCATTTGTACATTTGCTTGCTGTTATGGTGGAAGAAGAAGCCCTCATGTGATTGCTTTGGTTTTCCTGTTTTAGAGACTACAGTAAAATGGTGAAATAATTATGTGAATTGTTTGTGAATCTCATGTACAGCACAGGAGGCACTGATGGTCTATGTGAAGTCCCAGCTGCTGTGAACGCATCACGTTTATGATGTGCTGTGCAGGATAAGTATGTGACAAATGTGTGGTTGCTTGTATGAGCTGCCCAGGTTCAGAGTTCAGACAGGTGTGACTGGGTGAAGGAGGGAGGCGGAGCCTGACAGACTCACATTCCTGTCAGTCACAGAACCACCTGACCCTGAAGCCTCTGCCTGTTCGTCAAGATGTCATCACACAAACCTTTTTCCATCTCTTTCTAGTGTGGGTCATGGCCATGGGTACTAAAAATCCTATAGCATCTTTATATGGCCTTTGGAAAATAAATAAGTATATAGAAAGGTAATTGTTTTCTTTCTTTCCATTTAGCTAATGTGACAACTAAGAGTGGCCATTCAGAATGACTTTAACTGAAATAATATTTTATTTCTTGGTGTTGCATCACACCAGCATGTGCAAAAACAGCAAAGCTTATCAGAATGAATAACAAATAGACAGAAATGGATGTAGAATATGTGAATGCTGATGCATATTTAAAAAATCTAAATATCGCTTAATTTACGTTGTACAGAAATTAAACTGGTAAGAGGGGCATAAAGCGTGTAATTCCTCTGTACCGCGTGTGTGTGTGTGTGCGTGCGTGCATGTGTGTGATAGAGATGTCACGAAGAAGGGAAGTGTGTATTGGAGCATGTATAGCAACATGGTTAACTCACTTATGTAACGGTGGTATTTTTAGCCTGACATCATTACTCTTTGTTTCCTTTGCTTCGTTGTCACACTTGGTAGCCAAACCCTAGAATAAAATGAAAGGCATGTCGATTTCAAGGACTTTGTTGCTATGCTTATTATTTTGTATAATATTGCAGATGGTTTGGGTTTCTTTTTTAAAATGGAGACTGTATTATCACCACAAGTAGGCTGTTTTGCACCTGCATAATTTATTATTTACACTGCTTACGTTTGGTTGCTCCTAAAAGGTTATATCTTTAATTGTAAAGTTATGTAAATGCCATTAAACATGACCCAAATAGAAGCTTGGTTGACATTATGTAGCTACTACATGTCGTATGTGTATGCAAATAATTCTTGAAGCATACTGTAGGTCTCAACTGATATAGCCTATTCAATATGATTTCATTTAGAATGCATTGTGGGATACTCATGCCAACGTAGTGTGCAGTGTTTGCATGTTATAATATTTCATCAAGTGTTGTGTGACATTCTGATATTTTTTGCATAATATTGCATTCATGCTATTGTTTCAGACATACTTAAAAAGGATATATAGTATGTAGTGCATAGTATGCGATTTCAGACACAGCCATTGACATTTTTGTCCCTTCTGGCTTAGCCTCTATTGTACAACTGTGTAACTAAACAAAGGAGTTGTGTATGCAGACACTTCCAAGAGGTGCATAGTTACGATCAGTTAAGAGTTAAACTGTGCACATTTCAAATTTCTCAGCCTGGAAGGAAATATTTCATCTTACAGCGATTTTTACAGTGTACCATTTTTAAAAGTCATTAATTGTTTGGCTAAAAATGTGATGCGTTAGTGTGTCAAGTCCATGAATGTGTTTTTTCTTATACTTGTGATTGAATTAGCATGCTAGGCGCTTCCATATTCAGGGCAAATACTGTGAACTTCTACCATGGGTATATTTGTGTGGAAAGTGGGAATTGTGTACAGA